>NW_001517111.1:638091-937576 GCF_000002715.2 Aspergillus clavatus NRRL 1 | reverse complement strand
TGTCCAGTCTGAGGCTACTGTGATGCTTGTCACCCAGAAACTCTGTATTCAGAGCAGCAAATGGAAATCCTTGTCGCCAGCTTCCAGTAATTGTTGAGTTCTCTCAGCCGAGAACTGCGTTGGAGGTGGATGCAGCGTCGATGTACCCCAGGGGGGAAAAAAGAGAGAAGCACTGCAGATATCTCGAGGGCCAGAGAATGTATCACGATGGAAAGGCACCCTTGTAAATGGTATCGATGAGATGGTAGCTCGCTACCCATAGCAGCTGCATTGTCCGACCAGAAAGACAGATCAGGGTCAAAGGTCGGAGGGGGTGCACGCCAGGCCTCTGTGGAGCACTTCTTGCATGCTGCTGAATGCTGATCTGGCTTTCGACTCAATGGACTTTGTCCGTGATTCTATACTGGAGCCTCCATAGGCGCTGCAAATTCTGCTCTTCTATGCTCTGCGGCCGTGAGAAGTCTGTAGTTGTCCCCGGGATGTTCAATACACCCTGTTGTGAGTTTAATGCTAAAGCTAGGAGGCGGGTTGAGTTGAAGTCTTCCAAATCCAACTTGAAATCATTGTAGTCTATCTCGGAAAGTCCAAGGGTCGTCTCGTTGGGAAGAGGGTCAATCATGGTAAGGCTGAGATCTGGCAACCATGGGGGCACTAGCGCTGCTGTTCTACTGCGAGGAATAGAGTTGTTGCTAGTGATCCTGGAGGCCGTCAGTGTTCCCTCTCATGGCTCGCCGATTCTTCTTGGTTCTCGGATGCAGGGATCGTGGACGACTTATAGGCAGGGGTGGACTTGTGATACAAGGCAACTGGCCCCGAGCACAACGATCACAAACATACTGAACCCCTAGGCTGCGCTCCCATCCTATCTTCTGGCCTCCGCACCGGTCACAGGCATGATGGCGGAGGTGCTTGGTTGTAACTGTTTCGGGCCTTATTTGACTGTGTGGGTGACTCATGATCTTCAGTTCGGGGTGCCTTGGGGAGAACAGGAGGCGGAGTTGGTGTGATTGCAATAAATAGTCATTTATTACTGTAACCTCTACTTTGAGTGCAGTGTTTAGCTGTCTGCTTACTACCCGCTGCCCATCTAAACAGATACCTCACCAAGTGGCGCAGTACCTTTGCATTCCAGTCGAGCAGCATGAGGTAGCGGCCATTCAAAGAAGTCAAACTCCATTCAGTGAAATGGCCCTTTGCTTCAAGGATATTGCCATAAATCCCACTCAGCCAAAAAGGGGTGTAGACATCACCTCCTAACTGATAGTCAAATGTAGTACTTTATTACTTTAATAAACCCTTGCCCAGGTGTATGCGTGTAGTGATAGATCTAAACCATCTCATAATATCTAGGTGTTACTACTGCTCTATTATATCCCAGGCCTTCGCTCTAGCTTCCTACTAGCCTGTAAGAATGCTAGCTGGATACTAGCAGACTGTAAGGCCAGAAGACTAACATTACCGCGAGTTGCCAGGCAGCTCACAGATCCAGACCCATATAGTAGCGCACTGGGTAGCTAAGGTTCACAATCCTTATAACTATACACGGTATTTGCTACTATAATCTATGCCATTGCGCAGAGTGTAGGACGTGTGGGCAGTGGTGGTAAATTAATTCTACTATTGCATCCCAACTTCACAATAGGAGTATCAAATTTGAAAATGAGGATTGTCCTTACAATATGTTCTCATATATTGTAGACATTTCCTCTATCACACCCTCTCAAACTGTGATGTTGAAGAAATATTAAGGAGTCAAGTCAAGTGAGCATGTATCTTCTGTACTGAGATTTGAATGGTTCATCGGCTATTTTGCCCTCGAGTAAGCCCTCAGACTTTCAAGCCACTAGCTCAGCCGTATCAGAACTATTGACTGCGGTATAGCCGAGGGAGATTCTAGATACAGTGTATCTGTTGATGAACACTACTCTGAGTACTCCGTGCGCAGCCCCGATCAATGAAGACGCGTAACATTTCTCGGTCATTGGACCCGTCAGCTTCGGCAAAAAATGCTCCCTACTCGCATCAGATCCATCTTTCAGCTCGCCCCAAAAAAGAGAGGGAGGACAGCAACGGTTTCTTCAATGTTACTGTGCGTAGAGTGAAGGATAAATAGGAGGGTGTGCTGCTGATGTTGCTGTTTTTTTCCCTCTTGCCATTACAACTTCACGTCTTAGATTTTTTTTTTTTTTCGCTGCTTTCCAACTACCGTCAACTATGGCACAAGACAATGAATCGAAGATCACCGCACGTCCAATGAGACGACTGGTACTCTGCTGCGATGGCTCATGGCAGTCTTCAAGTCATGGACTCAGGAACGTCGCGTCCAATGTTGCCAAGTTGAGTCGGTCTATTGCCGGGTGGACCATAGAGAACGGTCAGTGCATCCAGCAGCTTGTCTATTATGATGCGGGCGTCGGCACAGCCACCAGTTCTGTGGAGAGGGATGGCAACTTCATTGCTAAAGGTATCGCGAAAGCCCAGAAATGTTGGGAGGGTGGAGTGGGGAGAGGTTTGGAGGAGAACGTGTGCGAGGCGTACAATTTCTTGGTATGTATATTTAAAATGCCCGTCTGCTTCCCCACCTCCTCCACTGTTTGCGACGGGTCACATCTAATATGGAGACACCAACGGTTAGGTCAACAACTATTTACCTGGTGATGAGATCTACATCTTCGGCTTTTCCCGGGGCGCATATACCGCCCGCGCGCTGGCTGGTCTCGTCTGCAACATCGGCATCTGTCTCCCAGACATGATGGACGACTGGTGGTTCCGGTACGCCGAGTACAAACTGAATGCCAAGAACAAGGTCAAAGACGAGGGAGAACAGAAGCATGCCAAATGGAGCAACATGGTCACCTGGAGCCAGACCAAGCCGTACACAGACTACGAGGAGCGGTTCCACAAGGACGTAGAGATCGAAGTCGTCGGTGTATTCGACACGGTGGGCGCGCTGGGGGTGCCGACCAACATCTTCGTCGACGTTGAGGGGTGGAACGAAAAGACCTATGGCTTCCACGACACCAAGCTGCACAACCAGATCAAACACGCCTTTCATGCCCTGGCGCTGGATGACCGCCGCGCGCCCTTTACCCCGACCCTCTGGAGCCGCCCGCCGGGCGTGACAACCAAACTGTTCCAATGCTGGTTCCCTGGCTGCCACATCAACATCGGCGGCGGCAGTGACGATACCGAGAAGGGTCACGGCGATCTGGAAGCTATGGCTAATCTCTCCCTTGTCTGGATGATTGATCAGGTGCGCCACCGGACGCCGCTCGCCTTTGAGGACCACGCGCTGGCCCGATTCTACCACCAGTACACCGGTACCTTGATCGATCTGTCGCGTCGAGGCTTCACCAAGGGCAGCACCCAATACAGCTATCCGCCCATCAAGAAGGGCGGGTGGAACATCTTCGGGCGCAAAGACGTGCCAGATGAGAAACATATCACTGGCTACGGAGGCTGGGGGCTGGGATACCGGCCCGACAGCTTCTCCCTCACGTATTACCCTGCCGGTCCCAAGACCCGGACTCCCGGGCAGTACACGAAGGCGAACCAGCAAGGCGACACGAAAGAATTCATCCATCCGGTCGTGCGGTACGCGAGAAGCGAATCGTACCAGACTGCCAATACATCTGGTTCCCCGCTGTACTATGATCCCGAGGCCTTGAAGGGCTTCAATCTGGAGCAGGATGCGAAAGGGGAATGGTGCTGGAGGAAGTTCGTCCGGGACGGCGAACATGAGAGACTGGTCGTCATCCGGGAGTTCCGGCTGTGGGATGATGTTGATACAGCGGATATGTTGTTCAATGAGAGGGACTACATGCGTGCCGACTGGCTGGCGCTCCTAGCGCCACTCAAAGGGTTTGACGAGGCTTTCATCAGTCAGTATTTGGCATCGGCCAAGCAGCAGCAGAGCACGACAAACGCCTTCACGGCGCGGGAGCAGAAGCTGTTGGAAGCGCTGACAGCTGTGGCGGCCAGGGAGCATGCGAGTACAATGAAGTCGGGTTCCTTGTTCCATGAGCTGCGGAAATGCTCGTTTCCAGGGCACGAGGAGCAGAAGCTGCAGCGGTTAAAGGCTGCGGGAGCTCGTGCAAAGTCCTTTCTGGATGGCGTGGGAACAGAAAGATACGTTCCACCCGTGAAGGAGCTCAAGTTTCGGTCACGTCAGGAGATGACGGACTATTATCTGGCCAAGAACAAAGTTATAGTGACGAAGGTTGAAGATGAGATTTAATATCTCAACGCGAATGGCTTTTGTTTGAAGTTATCTACTAGGTCAATTTGAGATTGCCATGTGGCAGGAGAAGATATGGCGGACTATAGCTACAAAGCTGCCATCCACAATGAGACAAACTTATACAAACCATCCCAGGAGAGGAGCTCAAAGGGAAGAGGATGTGTTCGAAACCTGTAATCAGACCCTCCAAGAGTTGTAGCTTTGGCTCAATCCAATGTCTTCCCTTTCCTTACACCATTGACCAAGGCCCGTTTCATTATCTAGATAAGAGTGAGTGCCACGCCAATGGATGCGGCAAGAAATCGACCCCGCAAGGATTTGATAATAGCGATCAAGATGACAGCGATGGCGCCGACAACCCAGTCCAAAACTAGTGTCAGCCATTCTGGTCGCTGTACATCATGTACATGAGTCGCTGCGATTGGTTCAGTAGAGAACGACTTTTCTCGCGCAGCTGGGGGGGGCCAGTTAAGCACCTGATGCTTGAGATGCGTGGGTGGTCTCGATGAAGTGGATGTAGAGAGGTCCCTTGGCTTCGATATCTAGCAATCGAGCCTGTCGGGAGGTTCGTAGGTAATAGGACTGGATGACGAAGATCACCATCCCGAGGAACGGGATTGCGATAGTCAGATAGTTCCCAAAGACACAGATGCCCCCCCCCCCCGGTGAAATCTCTCTTTCCTTCTCAATTTTTTTTATTGATGCCTCTCCAAGGAGCATTTACAATGACTCTAAAGCCTACCACTACCACTACTGCAGCAACGACAGCTGGCCCTTCTCCTGCCAAGGCCGGTATCATCGCCGACGGTGAGACCTATTATCAGGCAGCGTCCGACGACCGTTGCTGGTCGGTCTATTTTCATTGAAAGGTATACATATCTGACTTCCAGTGAGTTCTACAATTGGAATCCAGCTGTTAGATCAAAGTGCACCGATTTGCGGGCGAGAAATTTCTACTGCGTTGCCACTAAGACAGTTCTTCCTATGCCCAACACTGCCAGCATCTCCAAGGCATGGTATCTAGTCGTCGCTGGAGACAATTATTGGTCAATCGAAAGGCATTATTCCATACTACCACCCAATTCGGAGCCTGGAATCCTTTTATCGGCGTTTCTTATATTCTCTCTGGTTGGGTCAGTATGTGTGCGTTGGTACCTCAATGGGTACGGAACGGCATGGCTGATTTGTGCTGAGTCTGTCTTGAGATCTATAACATATCAGTATCGCGAAAATGAACTTCAAAACCTAACTTAACTTTATCTCTGATACCCAGCACCTAGGGGCCATATTCTCTTCCCAGGGCGCATGTGAGGTCATCTTTTACCCAGGAAACTTTCGCTCATGCTACTGAACACATTGGTTCCCTTGGATTTGCCACAAATTTGATGTTTTGTAGCAGAATAAGCATTCTCAAATTTCAACAAAGAAAATAAGCTAATTTCTCTTTCATTCAGCCACTGGGATGGAAGCGGTTGTGCCATGAGGAAATCCCAGATGTAAGCTCTCCATTCCCGAGTCTTAAAATCCCGAAATCCCGAATATCTCAGTCATAGGTTGGTTCATTCACAAGCTATACAGACGCGCTTGAAGATTCCTATGTGTTCCGATGACACTTTCTCCCTGATAAAGTGGATTGATTCATTAGCTTGGAAATGAAAAGGCAGAAATGAGGGGATCCTTTATCTGAGGAAAAGATATAACTAATGCCTGGTCTATCTGTTGGGCTAGTTACTGGTAAGAAGACAATCTGTTATCACCTTCAATAAAATCTTTGTTGTCCTCAAGATGCATTTTCCTCTAAGTTTCTTCCTTCCTTACGTGGCCATGGCGAGCTGGGCAAATGCCCTTCCAGACTTTAACCAACCACTCGCGAGCTACAAGTGGCCAACCCAGTTTGTTCGCAGTGATCAGGCAAACATTCAAGTCCTGGTAGAAGGTGCCGGACCTACAGTGGTGCTTCTCCCATCCTATGGAAGAGACGGTGGGGAGGACTACAACTATTTCACCAGCAAGCTAGTATCTGCTGGCTACCTTGTGCTGCGTCCCCAGCCCCGGGGGACCTTCGAGTCGACCGGCCCCATGAGCAATGTCAGTCTAGCGGATTTGGCAGCAGACGTCGCAGCCACTATCGACGCCCTGGGTAGCGGCAAAGCAATTGTTATCGGCCATGCCTTCGGCACATTTGTTGCAAAAGTGAGCTCCGTTCTGTACCCGGAGAAAATCCCCGCCATAATTGTCGCAGCACCGGGGGGCATCGATCTACCCACCGACGTTGCACAACTTCCCTTCGTTGCAGGCAACACTTCGCTACCTCTTTCAGAGCGTTTGGAAGCTCTGCAGTCCGCATTTTTTGCTCCAGGTCATGATGCCCATGTGTGGTTGGACGGATGGTATCCTGATGTTCTTGCAATGGAGCACGATTCTGTGAAGGCTTACGGCAGCTTGACACAGCACTGGGCCGGTGGAAACAACACGCAGGTTCTTGAATTGATCCCTGCGGAGGACCCGTTTCAGCCTCGAAGCCAGTGGAATGTGACGTCCACGTTGTATCCGGAGCGAGCCACTTCTGTTGTTATTGCTGATGCTGCTCATGCACTTTTTCCTGAGCAGCCAAGAGCTGTAGTTGAAGCTGTGTTGCCGTGGTTGAAACAACAGAGCTCAAAGCTGTGATCATATGAATCTGATCTTATTCCATGACAGCATTCATATTGGAAAGGATCACATGTTGAACTAAGGAACCAGATAGATAGATCTGAAATAGACTATGTTTATTGGAGGGCTTCTTCCCCATTAATCTGCAAGACTGCTGCTAAAAAGCATTTCTCTAACACAGTGCGTCATCTCGTCTTGATAGATCTGCTCTTTAATGATCAGCGGATTCTCAACGTCTGTGGACCTCTGCATATAAGCCTTCTCGCTTAATGCCGGGCGTCCGTTCTGCAGAAAGTGGGTTGCGAGATGATACAAAGATATACTGTTGGTTATTAAGAGAGTTTCCGGATCAACTTCCAATTGCCAGAGGAAACGCCCCCGAGACTCCTCCCATGAGGCATGCCACGCCTGAAGGGCTCGGTGGAGAGCTGAACAGTCGACAGGAAGTATTGAAGTTTGGGCATCAAGAATCAGGGCATGCAGGGCTAGAATAAGCAGATTCAAACCAAAGCTTGTCATATTTGCCAACGCCGGGGGTTGGCCACGCAGAAGACCCCTGATTGAGCTCAAGAAACAGCTAGATGGGTCTTGTGCGGGTATAGCAGCCCAGGATGCTGCAGAATATGCATCCCAGCTTACGTCGTCGCAAGGGAAAGAAGCACGAGTTTCTGATGGCGAAAGAAGTGGCCGACTGCCGCAAAGAATCGATTGGTAGCAGTCTACCGCATAGACCCCCCAAAGAACTCGCTTTTGTGACTCTTTCTGAATCCAGGTCTGCCATGATCTTGCACTCCGTGTGTCTTTTGTACACTCCCCATGGACCTTGAGAAAGCCCGCCTGTCGGACGGCAGCAACAAGCAGTGGATGTAACATTCGAGAGGCAGCCCTTTCGGCACTTCCTCCGTTGGCCATGCTGGAGAATTGGAACAATACAAGTGCTTGTAGTTCTTCAAAACTCGGCAGTGCTCGATCAGAGCAGAAATGCCTTCGGGCAAACAGTGAGGGAAGAGAATTGTATAGAGCCGTGGCATCTGCAAATGATCCAGAACTCGCGTCGAGCCTGGCTCCGATTAAACAGATTGCACGGACAAGGATCGCCGGCGACGATGCCAAGGAAAATGTGGGAACGTGTATGATGGGCAACAGTGCTTGGAAATGAGTGAAAAATAGCCTCGAGTACTTTTCAAGTCGGTCCAAAGGGATGATGATATCAGTGCTTTCCAGTTCGAGTATGTAATCGGCCGGCAGTCGGAAACAGTCAGGGTACAAAACTCGATCAGTGATGGCAGTATACGGCGGCCTCAGCGGATAGGTCGTGTTTGTCGTATTTTGGGTGCTACTATGATCCTCAGGAACTGATTGTATATCTTGCGGCCTCCACATCCAGGATTCTATGTCGACAGAGTTTTCCAGGTCGGCTAGCTGAGTCAAGAAGTCAAGTTCATCACTCGGGAAAACATTCGTGAATGAGAGCCCGGTATGCTGATCCGAACTTTGGTCACCAGCGGCCTGAGCTTCAGACACCTTTCCTATCGGCGTCGAAGACTGTGTGGACGACATGGTGTCAGTGGCGTCTTGAGCTCTGTTGCGGCGTTTCTTTCGTTGAGCCCAAGTGCATGTTTGTCCTTTGCGGGTGCATCTGATGCAAGGCTGACCATGGCCTGTTGGATTACATCGAAGCTTGGCTTTCGCGCAAGTGATACAGCTTTTGTTCATTGTTCTTGAAGTAGTCTGTTGCTCAGGGAATGATTTTAGGACTATGATTCACATATTTGTTAGCACCATGAATCAATCCACCTTGAAAATTGGGTTCTGCGGCCTTACACACTACTCCATATAAGGGATATTATCTAAGCCTTATGGGATTCAGCCTTGCGAATTTCCGAAGGGATTACGGATACATATCATCCAATCGATGAAGACAAGATGGCAGGCAGTAGGTCAAACGTCGGTGGCGGCCATACAAAGTATTAGATAATGATCCATAATAAAGTAGTGGCTTTGATTGAAGGGAATCTACTCACTCTCGCACTCTACGAGCATCAAACTATCAATATCACTCACTCAACTCGAATATGTTGGATCGATCGGAATTAGGCTCAGCGGCTGAATTCCCGATTCCCCGAATTGATGAGCGCATACTCTGTAGACTCCAAATATAAAGAAAGCGACACTCAGTATGTATATAAGAGATTCATCATTTCATCTCCTGCTATTCCAAAATTCCGCCCTGGCAACTCTCCTCAATATCACCAAGTTGCACATACAGTCATGACAGAACCTAAGCCTCATAGCGACATTGTTTTGTTACCGAATAGATCATGGTTCGATCGCCTTTGTTTTGCTCAACGGCAAGCCGACCCCAAGTCCCACTCAGCATGGCAGAAGAATAGCATTGTCATAATCATCACCCTTTCAGCATTCACGGCACCTTTTGCTTCCTGTATTCTTTTCCCATCCTTCACCACCCTGGTGGATCATTTTCATACCACGGAGCCGCAAGTAGCTCTGACAACAACCGTCTTCCTCATCGGTCTAGCCATTGCCCCATTATGGTGGAGCTCGTTGAGTCAGGAATATGGACGACGGCCTGTGCTGGTAGTCAGCTTCCTCTTCTCAGCCATTGCTGTCATCATCTGCGCAGCGTCAAATTCTCTAGCGGTGATAATTGTCTTTCGATTGATTGAGGCCCTGGGCTGCTCATCTGCTCAAAGTGTCGGGGCAGGAGTCATCAGTGATATCTATCTTCCAACGGAGCGTGGATCGGCGTTAGGATGGTTCTATCTCGGGACTCTCATCGGGCCTCTGATTGCGCCGATCATAGGAGGCGCTCTCCAGATATGGCTCGGGTGGCGCTCAAACTTGTACTTCATGGCTATCTTCACCTTCGCCACAGCGATGCTCACATTGCTGGCTTTACCTGAGACACTGGTAAAGGTATCGAGTGAAGGAAAAGACCTATCCTCGCTAACCTGGCTTCAAAAATTCCAGCGTGATGCCGCTGCTCCGTTGCCCAAACTCAAGCTCCTGCTGGTGCCACCAATCGCGCTGGCTGTGTCCTACGTCAGCATTTGCTTTGCAAGTCTATACTGCTTCAACACCACTCTCCCATACGCATACTCTGCACCGCCGTATAACTTCTCCTCCATTGAAGTTGGACTTTGCTATATCAGCAACTGTCTCGGCTATGCAATTGGTAGCGTTGCCGGTGGTCGACTCAGCGATGCCAAGTTGCGCAGGTACCAGCAGACCCACGATGGGCAGATCAACCCCGTGGAAAGACTTAAGACCGTGTGGTTTGGGGTGGGGTTTGTTCCGGTTGGATTACTCTGCTACGGCTGGTTGGTCGAAAAGCAAGTTTTCTGGTTTGCACCTCTGGTGGGCGCTTTTCTCTTTGGGTTGGGACTCATGCTCATCACTTCAACAATCATGCCATTCCTGGTGGATGTTAAGCCCGGAGTCGGCGCTTCTGTCGTGGCTGATTTGAACCTGGTGCGTAATATCCTTGCTGCTATCGGCACTGTCGTCTCGCCTATTGCAGTGGCAAGCATTGGTTATGGCTGGTGGATGACAATTCTGGCAATTCTGTGCTCCCTGGGCGTCATCTGTATGGTCATTGTTGTTTGGAGAAGCGGCAGGAAATAACAATCCCCAGAAACCGTGGTATAGAACTCCTGTCATGTAATGTGGGACTTTTTAATTAATTAATTCCATCTATCCATCCATCCATCAGTCGGCCTACTGGTCAAGTGGCCGCAGTTATAGCAGGCAGCATGGTAGCCACTACATCCAGACTAGGTGGGATCTTTGACCATTAGATAGATAGAAGGATACACACAACTAACACTCCTGTACATTAAATTAATAAAACACCTATGGTTATCTCTTTTCTATCTAGCTCTCTATTTATTGCTTAAGGCGTTTCAGCATCCTCCCTTCTATAATATACAAGGTCAAACTCTATAATTAGTGAGGAATATGGGGTGATGCCTGCAAGCTGGCTACATACTGGCTTCATGCTGGATCCCTGAATAAAGCTTACACACGGCCGCTTAGTGCTGTGAGAATCTTCCACAGGAAGCAGCCATTGGTGTAGCATATCCATAACTATCCAAGCCTAGTAGCAGGATTACTAGTATAGCAAACATCCTACTACCCAAAGCTGGAGGAGCAAGATGCAGTTCATGTTATGTTAAATTAGCTAATATAGTGTCTATATGCTCATAAGAGGATGAAGAAAAACTAACAAGTATAGTTGGTAGAAAGACTTTGATTAGCCAACTAATCCCTCAACACTGGGATGCTCAATGGGTGATGAAATAAATTTTGTGGATCATACTTCTCCTTGATAGCAGAAAGTCGAGGCAAATGATGCCCATAAAAGCTCTCCATCATGCTCCGTCCGTTCTGTCCCTCTTCTAGGTCGTCATCGCCAAGGTACCCTCCAACCGTGTGGGGATAGAACAGCTCGTAAGCTTTGGTCAACCATGGTAGGCGCTCGGCAGCTTCAATCCACAGCCCCTCTTGACCATATTCCTGGGCTTGCAAGTACACCGACATGCCCATGAGCCAGGCGCAATGACGAGCCTTCACTGAAGAAGTGTCTGGATCAGGCTCAATCTCAGGATTCAGGGCTAGCAACTGTACGCGAACCCCCGTGGTAGGCTGTGTCATGAGGAAATCGCCCAGAGTATGCAAGAATGAGTCGTCAAGCGCACCGGGTATGAAACCAGCTTTTATTTTCATATATCGGAGATGTTCCTCTCCTTCGCGGTGTACTTGGTCTAAATCTTGATACCACGGCGCTGAAGTCTGAAGGCTCGAGATCTCAATCAACGAATCAATGAAGGATAGTGGCTTCATGCGTAAGCTGCGAGCTCTGGGTAGCAGAGATGAGAATGACCTCCAGCTCTCATCTCTCTCAACATCTGATTCTGCCAGGATTGTGCCGTATACTTCGAGAACACCTAGCCAGATAATGATCATTGGATTTATGCCAGGAGGAGCTTTGAGACATGCATGGTGAACAGCTTTAAGTATATCAGGAACATCCGATGAATCAAGATCCCAGCGAATTGAAAAGTTAGCTGTTGCACCTGGGGCATTGTTTGTTCTAAGCGTCACAGAAGTAATGACACCAAATGAGCCTGATCCAGACCCACGAAGAGCATAGAATAAATCAGCGTGCTCCTTTTTATTGACTTGGCGGATAGCTCCATCTGCTGTGACAACTTCAAATGCAAGAGCTCTGTCCACAAGTAGGCCATGTGTGCGAGTATGGAACCCAAAACCACCACACTGCACTTGTCCCGCAATACCAACAGATGGACAGGTGCCCATGGGGATCATTTTCCCTCCATTCTTGAATGCATGGAGACTAATATCACCTAATATTGCCCCACCCTCCGCAATCGGTTCATTCTTTCCTGGGTTTGATTCAATCTTATTCATGAGAATCATATCAAGGACCAAGGCACCATCACTTCCACCCAGGCTTAATCCTTCAAAGGAATGGCCACCGCCGCGAATGGCGAGGTGATTGACTCCAAGTTGCCTGGCAACTATTATCGTCGTGCTAACCTGCTGGGCTGTTACCGGTTACACAATGACGAGTGGTCGATGTCGTGAGCGAATATTCCAAGTGGCAATCATGGCTTTGTAATCTTCGTCGGTTTCAAACACAACCCTGATATCGTCGGGAAGGGCATGGCGGAGCTTGTTCTTGAAGGTGATGCTCTCTGCCATGCTGTTGATAGCGTGGGAGATAACTTGGACGGTGAAGCAAAGAAGATGATTATGTTTTCTGAAAGGGTCTTTCCTGATGAAGTGACTAGGATTCGACGTGCCATGGAGGCTTCTTATACCTGCCATGGAGGGGGGAGGCAGACAACATTGAGCACTATCCACCCAGTGTTGAAGAGCACCCGGGACTGACCTGATCAGAAAATCTCACCAGTGATGCGTATAATGTTGAGTGAAGCAATCCCAAGCCTAGGTAATGTTAACTTTGCCTGGAGTAATAAGGAGCATGTAATATATGAAACTAGTACTATATTTCTCACCCAATAAGTAGAACTGATTGGTTCGCAATATCCTGTTGGATTCATGATAGTCTACCAGGGGTGCAACAACTAGCAAAGTGATAATTAATACCTTTGATAATTGGATTTCATAATCCATTGGTAGCCAACTTTTGCTAATAGTACCAGCATTTAGTAGCTTTTTTTTTCTTCTTATTCTATTATTTCACAGCAGAAAGATGTTCAGTATAGTGTAATCAAACTTACATTTATATGCACTTACCTGCTGCATAGATTGCATAATCTACATAGCTAATCATACTTATTACCACCAGCTTGCCCCATATCCTCTGCATGAGTGAATTCTATAGTAGTATCTACTCCAAAGTATGAGTGAGAGCATGAAGGAACCTCTATCAGGTGATTGATATCATCATAGTATTACACAGATTTCATTTCTACGACAATATGTATTACAGCTACTCATTTACTCCCGGGGTGATCCTGCATTAACCTTATGAGAATACTGTTAGTTTACACTACTGGCTACAGAGTAGCCCTATAGTTGTGCAAGGGATCAAAGTAGTATCATGATTTCTAGAATCAGTTTGAAGTTTTGTAAAAGTAATTATATATAAATGTGAATTGAATCATCACCACTTTCTGGTTCTTTTCTTTATAAATCTCAGCCGTTTTTATGGTATTAAGTCCTCATAGACTCTAGTCTACAGAGCTTAATATGGCGGACTTCTTCACTGATTCAACTGGAGAATCAATGGATACCAAACCGAATAAGTGTGCTGTGCTTTCACAATTGAATGATGAAATCAATCACATCTGGCCAGAGTTGCAACATTTGTTCTACAATCTTCATGTCGTCAGCAACTCTAAAATCGACGAGATAATTGTGAGGAAGGAAGATGAAGATAAGGTGTTGGACATTGAATCTCTGGCCGTCCCTACTTTCCCACAGCCGATTTTGCATGTCATTCACCAAGCATGGCAAATATTCGATCACCGTATTAGGACAAACCATCCACTTTTCTTTGGATTTGCTCCTTCGACTGCTATGGAGTTGAGTTGGCTAGGTGATAGCATTGTATCTGCATTCAATGCCCATGTCGGGGGTAGGGTGGCTGGCTCTGGTCCATGTGCGATTGAAAACGCTCTGATACAATGGCTGGCATCAAAAGTTGGATTCCCTCTTCCTGCTGGTGGGATCTTTGTCTCTGGCGGGTCTGTGGCGAACCTGTCAGCAATGGTTGTGGCCCGTGATCACTTACTCCCTTATCGGGACTTTTCTCGAGGGATGATCTATGCAAGCGATCAAGCTCATAATTCTGTCAGCAAGGCAGCTAGGATTTTGGGCTTCCCCAAAGATATACTGCGGATTATTCCATCAGATTCGTCCTTTAGGATGCATGTTGCCACTCTCAAGAGCATGATCATTGCGGACAGGAGGAAGGGAATGATCCCGTTTCTGATATTCGCAACTTTTGGGACTACACATACCGGGGCGATCGATCCTATCGCCGACATTGCAGAGGTAGCTAGGGATGAGGGTTTATGGCTCCATGTGGATGGTGCCTATGGGGCGTCTGCTGCCTTATTAGACACGCGTCCTGGCCTCACAGATGAGTTGCAACATGCACACAGCCTATCATGGGATGCACATAAATGGTTATTCCAGACATATGGCTGCGGGATCTTACTTATTAAGAATATATCCCTTCTAGCAGCAAGCTTCGCTGTCTGTGAATCAGGCATTATTAATCATGCAGGACGCATATTTGATAAGGACTGTGAATTCTGGGATCTTGGATTTGAATTGACCAGACCATCCCGGGCAATGCGACTTTGGTTTACAATGCGTGTCCTTGGGACAAAGAGGATCAGTCAAATTATTGAATATGGACTATCTGCTGCAGAAATGGTAGAAACAATGCTCAGGCAATTCTCCAACTGGGCAATACTATCACCTGCATCTCTGGCCATTCTTTGTTTCCGCTATCAGCTAGTCAATCGAAATGAACAGCAGCTAAACAAAATAAATTCAGAAATCTCGAAGAAATTGATCTCTGACAATGTGGCTGGAATCTTCACAATCCAACTTCAGGGGAAAATTGCAATGAGAATGTGCTGCATAACCACTTTTCGAATGCCTAAAGAAGAACTAGGTAATCTCATTATAAGCAATGATTGATGGAATGGTGGATATTTGATTTACTTGGGTGTTTTTGTTTAAAACAGCCTTTAACTTGCAATGAGAAGAAAAAAGGGGAGTGCATTGTGGAAAGTGGTACTAAATTAAATTATCATCAGAGCTATTGTGCACTGTGCTAATATAGACAAGAAATTATTATGGGTACTATAAGATAATTATATACTAAATAGACGGACCCCATGAATATTGAACCTCTAAAGGGAATATATAAGATCTAAGGACACGCCCGGCAACGCACATTACGTCAAGGGGCAATTCAGCAGTGTTGTAAGTCACTGGACATACGTCTCACTCGAATCATTTCGTCGCCATGCCTGCTAGTGGTGCTCAATGAGAGGTCTGATCGCTTTTCCCCGAGGTATGCAAGTCAGGATCCTGCGGTATCTGTAGTTGACTTATGGCCAATGCTGGCGGCTCTTGAGATCTAGACGTAGTATTGGGGGGTAGTAGCCTGAAGAGATAATCTTCAAAGTGAAGTCTATGAACTTATACAGATTGAAACCCAGCCAAACTGAGTACTGTCAATGCCCAATTGTCTGGTTCAGCACGTTCACTCGATAGCTTTCACTACTCACTATCAGCTCTGCGTGTGTGCCTTGGTCGACGCATTGCCCGTTCTCGATGAGGAAAATGGCATCCGCCTTACGGATAGTGTACAGACGATGCGCAATCGCGATGACAGTCATGTGCTTTGTGGCCTTCTCAAGGCCATCTTGCAGCAGCCTTTCGGATTCTGCATCCAGGGCACTAGTGGACTCATCAAGAAGTAGAAGCTTAGGTTTGCGAACCAGTGCACGTGCAATTGCCAGTCGCTGCTTCTGGCCTCCTGAGAGTCTGTCTCCATTTGGCCCGCAGTAGGAATCGTATCCGTCCGGCAATTGCATAATCGTGTCGTGGATGTTTGCTATCTTACAAGCCTCCTCAAGTTCCTGCTGGGATACGGCCTGACCTGGCCTTGCACCGAGGGTTAGATTGAATCGAATGGTGTCATCAAACAAGACACTCTGCTGAGGGACATAGGCAATCTCATGACGGAACGAATTGTCCCTGTACATAATGTCTTGACCATCCACTTCGATGGTCCCTGAATCTGGTCGGTAAAGCCGCTCAACAAGCGCGATGATTGTTGATTTACCAGCACCACTTGGGCCGACAAGGGCAGCAAATTGGCCTGGCCGAATCCTCAGATCTAGGCCATGGAGAACTTGACTATCTGGGCGCGCCGGGTATGAGAAGACAACTTGTTTAAAGGCAACGCTCACGCCACCAGCAGAAGACACTGCCTTTTCACTCGGACCAGCGGTTGCCTCAACATCTCCAGTCGGTATGAGGGGGGCAGAAAGGTCTTTCGTTGATCCCATACGGAGTAGCTCCACCAGTCGACCGGTAGCCTGAAATGCGCGAGAGACTTCAGGTGCGAGGGCGAACGCCTGTCCCCATAATTGAGAGCTGACCAGCAAAGCGAGTTGTACAATGAAGAACTGAGTTTGAGTGTACTCGCCCGCGACGATTCTTGTGGATCCCCACCAGTACGCCAGTGCATAGAGAAAATTACTGAGTCCATAGCCCACAGCAAGCCACAGGTTTGCCCATGCGCTTTGCTTTGTAACCTGACGCATGGGTTCATGAAGTGACCGGCGATATTGGCCAAGTATCTCGTGTTCCAAAGAAAAGGACATTATAGTCTTCATGGAGTTAACCGCCTCCACTGTAATGGCATGAGAATTGGCAAATGCTTCCAAGTGTCGCTCCTCGAAGCGGGCCAAGGTGGTGATGCGCATGTAGCCAGCCCCCAACAACAGTGGCACAACTGAAAGACATACTATTGCGATCTTCCAGGCAATGATATGTGTCATGGTGATTGTGGCAATGAGACTGACCAGGATGGATAGCAGGATACAGACCACGGAGCCAGCAAGGCCGCCCAAGGCGCTGCTATCATTGGTGATCAGCCCGAGCAGAAGGGAGGGAGTTCGGTCTTTGGATTCATGCCATGCTAGCTCCTGCTCAAGTATGGACCTCAGTGATAATACGCGCACTTTATAAATGACGTGCTCTGCCACCCAGCCAAACAGTGACCAGCTCAGGAAATTAGCAGTGAATTCGATGATGGCGAGAATGAAGAAGAGAAGTCCAAAAAGCTGACCAGCTTGGCGAATGGAGTTCGGTTCTTCGCAGTAGCTCAGCTTGCCAACAACATTTCCGAAAATCACAGCCGAGCCACAATACGTGCCACCAATAATGACCGCTCCAGTGATTGCAATGGTGACCACAAACAAATGCGGTCGGAAAAAGGCGCTCATGGCATGGGCAGTGGATTGCAACGATTGCTGGTCTTTGACTTGCTCGTCTGCTGAGCCACGGCCTTCGATGTTGGCCTGGTATCCCGCGGCTGACGTTGCAACAGCTCCAGACTTCTCGTGTATCTCTTCCATCATAGACCCTGAGCCAGCGGAGGCAACCTCCGTTTGCTCATTATCCTCTTCGCCACCGTTGACATTCAGATTCTGAAGACGAACCAGCTCAGCATAGGCGCCGGCAGCATCAATAAGGTCTTGGTGAGTTCCTTGCTCGATCAGCTCTCCTTGTCGCATGACAATGATCTTGTCTGAATTCTTGACCGTGGAGAGTCGGTGGGCAATCGTGATCACTGTCCGGCCAACAGCCACTTTCTCCAGAGCTTGCTGAATTCGCAGCTCAGATGCCGAGTCGAGAGAAGCAGTAGCTTCGTCGAGAATCAGAATACGGGGATCCTTGATCAGGGCACGAGCAAGCGAAATTCGCTGCTTCTGCCCACCGCTAATAAGATGACCCTTTGTGCCGACCGAAGTTCCTAACCCTTCCTGCAGGCGCTCGATGAAGCCGAGTGCATCCGCCATCGCAGCAGCTTGGAGCACAAGCTCGGCAATCTCTCGCATTTGGTCGCCATGGACTTGAGAGGCAGACATCAAGTCTTGGCCATCTCGCATGGCTGCCGCGACTTCAGCAAGAACATTACCCATCAAAAGTGCGCGCAGGTGCGCATGATTGGGGGAGTTAATGAGACCAAGTGCGATATTTTCCAGGATTGATCGGTCCAGAAGGCACGGCTCCTGTTGCACCAGACTAATATGGCTACGAACTGAACGCACATTCAGATCCTTCACATCGTGGCCGTCTAGTAGCACCATGCCTTCGTCGGCGTCGTAGAATCGGGTGATCAAACCGGCCACAGTGGATTTGCCACTGCCCGAAAGACCTACTATTGCCGTTCGTTGACCGGCTGGACAGGCCATAGATAGATTCTTCACTGCAGGTTTTTCTCGTTGGGATGGGAACGCGTAGTGAACGTTCCGCAGCTCCACATTGCCAGATACCGCTGGTAACACACGGCCAGTTTCCTCAACGGTACCATCTATTGTTGGTACGTGGCTCATATCGGCCTCCAGCTTGGCAAAGGCAGCCGATGCGGCATCAAAACTGCGCAGAAAGGGGGCAGCCTGGCTGAGAATCAAAGACGCTGTGCACAATAAAAATCAGCATGGCCCTTTCTTCTCGCAGACACATGACTCAAATTGGGATTGGGGAATGGGCAGCTTACCATCTACAAGGATCAGGATCACAGTGAAAGTGGTGCCGACTGTGATGCCGCCAGTATTCGATTCTACAGCGCCCGCGATCTGTCGCGACCCTTGCCAGAAAGCAAGACCGTTTGCTGAAAAGGCAATGAAATACAGAAGGCCCGCTTGAGCCGCGACAGCAACAGATTTCCATACACCTGCCGACAGAGCAGGGGCCAGGACTTCAGTGAACTTCTCCTCAAGCCGTGAATTCGCAGAAAAAGCATGGACAACTGTAGCATTCGACAAGGCCTCCAATGCGACTGATGATGCTTTTCCCATGCTTTCCAATGAGCGTCCAGCATACTTTTGCACAAAATACCCACCACCCAGTGCCATAATGAGATACGCTGGGGTGAGGGATACCAGCATACCAGCCAACTTCGGGTCCTTAGTAAATGCCACGACGTACGCGGCAACAAAGAAGGAGACACTGTTTATTACGATGCCAACCTTCTCATTGGTTCCCTGCTGCACAACCGAGATTTCGCCTACAATCCGCGAAGATACCTCGCCCGCGGGCAATTTGTCGAAGAAGGCTGCATCCTGCCGCAAAATGGCGCCAAAATACTTCTCTCTCAAGCGCTGAGCGAGTCGCTCGCCATGGAGATTCCAGCAGAAGGTGTAAATATAGATCAGCACAAAATACGCAATTCCAACGTAGACGATCAGTAAAATCTTGGAGTTTATTCCGTCTTGATAGGCTGCAGCCGTGGAGGGATTGACCTCGCAGGTGGCCGAGTTGAGTCCGTTGACTAGCTGTCCGAAAACAATCGACATGATAGGGAACGGGATTCCGGAAGCTATAGCACTGATGAAACCGACGCAGAGAAGGATTAGGTCGGTGGTTGAAGGGTTCCCGTAAACCAGCAGACGACCGAAAGAGGTTGCCCGGCGCCAGACCTAGAGGAAACGATGAGCTTCAATCCATCTGACAACGCGAATTGCTCGTGGGAAGGGGAGGAGAAGATTAAAGCTCTAACGTACACTGGGCTTTGCTGGCGTTTCTGCCTCAGCAGAAGCTTTGGAAGTACCAGCCATGATAGGACGTCCTTGGGCTGTTTTTTTGTCGTACTCTCTCGTCGCCCGAGAGATTAGATACACAGTGATAGAGAGAGGATTTCTTCCGCACAGAATGGTCATTCCATCGTCTATCTAGCAAGAAGCCCGAAAGAACAACTCCGTCTCACATCATAATTGGTGACCCGATGTCGGGTAAGCTTCCAGCCGAAAATGGGAATTGCTTTATCAGATTTCACTTATCAGATTTTGTTTTATCAGATGGCGCCAATGACGCCAAGGCACCAGGATTCGCGCCGGCGATATTGTGTGTAACCATCTATAATCACGCCGTACTCCACAAGAAGTACGATCCCAACCGAATCAGGTAGCAATGCAGTTTGATTCTTTGGTTTTGTCTCGAGTGAATTTGCCTAGTCCTGTCCCATGGGGCCATGAGCCCATAGCTAGAAAAAAAAAACCCCCCCACCATCAATACGGATTCAAATGTCTTCATGACCATGACTCGCTCCAAGCCCCGCTAGTATGTGCGCCATAGTCCATACAAGTGTAATACAGGCAAGAAACCTGGACTCTCTCCACTTGAGAGCTCCAGTAAGTAGTGCATAAGAGATCCGAAGACCGGGCCTCCGAAGTTAGGATTCCCAAGCACCCCCTGGCTTAGTCGGTCACATTTCAAAATCTTCCTTTGACTCGCATGATCCGCAACTTGCTTTTACCACAGTCCCTGCGTTGTATTGGGACATCCTATCTAGCTTCTTCAGGGCTCTTTCGCCGGTTCTCAGGCATCACAATGGGTGAAACCGTCCAAATGGGTGGCAAGCCAACTGCAGTCCCACTTTCTAATTCAGAGCAGTTCTTCATGAAAAATGCACATGATGAAGAGTATCTGATTCAAGTATCTTGGCCGCTGCACTGGCAAGATGGTCCTCCCTCTGATTGCCGGTCATTCCCTATCATGTAGGCTTCGCAAGCAACTGTCCGAAGCCAAGCGTCCCCCGCTTACCTGTTGAAACCAGATACATTGTCGACGGAAATGCGTTATTCTTAACTGCGACCGAGGCTGCCTGGCGTCGTGCAGCCTCATCTCATTTTGCGGGCGGTGGTATCATCGTGGCCATCGGATATCCCATGAACGGGAAATTATATGACGCGCGACGACGCAGCCGCGATTTGACTCCACCAACGGCCGCTTCAATTCCCGGGTACGGGGGTGCGGACGTCTTCCTGGATTTTATCGAGAAATCTATTCGACCCGCGGTCAAGGCTCGATTTCCGAGGATCTCCATTGACAGAGAAGCACTTTACGGCCATTCATATGGAGGGTTGTTCGCCCTCCACGCATTATTTACACGCCCCAGTTCGTTCGATTTTTATGTCGCCAGCAGTCCTTCAATTTGGTGGAATAGCCGGTGTATTCTACACGAGGCAAAGGGCTTTCTTGAGAAGGATGCGGCTCCGCACGAAAGGCTGTCGCCCTCACTAATGGTGTCTTGGGGATCCTTCGAGCAAAACCCCCCTCAGTGGGCCAATGAACCTCTGGACCACTATGAAGCAAGGAAGCAGATTGCCGCGGATTTGAGAATGGCTGGCAATGCTCTCGATCTTTGCCGCATGCTACGAGGCTGTAAACAGCTTCATGCTGTCTCAGTGAACGAGTATGAAGGTGAAGAACACACGAGCGTGATGTCGTGTTCGATGAGTCGGGGTTTGACCACGTTCTTTGAAGATTGGCCGCTTCATCAGTCATGACAATAGATAATATAGAGACTTCGAACCATGTGGCGTTGTGATTCAATCGTTAGTTAATATTTTAGTTTGTTCCTCGCGGTCCAGGATTTGCGGGAATTCTTGCCCTCTTCCCACGAATGGACCTCAATGGATAATATAAGAAGATAAATATGTCTAACTATTGCGACTTGCAAGTCAACGCCACGGTGCATCGGGATCATTGGCCAATTAAATAGCCAAATTGCTGAGCTAGTTCTGAACTCAAACGATAGCTTGAGTCTAGGGTCTAGGCAGTACTTACAGCTTGGCTACCTTTTGGATCAATAATTCGAGCACCCACCATGGAAAGCCACGGCAGTGACGGCACCAACCTCCCAATCGGCCACCAGTTCACCACATTTGCGGCGACGGGTAAAGCCGACCACTATCTATCTACCTTAATAATGTATCCGTACCTTACCAGAATCTGATAAAGTCAATGAAACCGCACAAGCTCCACTTGGTCAGCTGCCAAGCCCAAATCAATCTTATCTGATCATCTTGATACGTCCCTGCCCGGGGTGTGGTATGGTGTGTATGGAGCCGTTTTAATGGCCAGCCAGTACCGTAAGGAGTTACTCCATTATATGGCTGTACTAAGACAAGGATCTGAATCCATGCGGTACAGTCGGTTACATCGGCCACTTCCCTTCCTTGGCTTTGGTCAAGTCTTTTTGGTGCGAGGATGACACTTGGTAGAAGCCTCATTTTCGTCCCATTCCAAGCCAGCTCTTCTTTGGAAAAACCGCAACAAGTGTGCACCGTCGGCGTCGACATGAGCAACCTTGACCAGATAAATATAATTATCACTTATTGCGCTGTGAATAGAAACTTGACTAGCGAGAGATATTACATAGCTAGCATCGCATGGATCTTATGAAACTTGCCTGGGCTAAGAATGAATGGAAACAATAAGGTCCATCCATGCCGAATAACAATAATAATAAGATACCTCACCTTCTATCCCAAACTGGAAAATGAATCATGGAATAAGAGAATTGCCACTCTAGCAATCGAGCTTACTGCAGCTCCGTCACCTCACGACTAGGAGGGGTTCTCATCATTGCTGCGTTAGATCAAGTCGATCAATCCCTACCCCAGAGACCAGATTGCTGGGTATATAGGTAGGGTATAGGTAGCACGAATAGAATAATTTTGGACGAGCCCACATAACATGGTACAACCCTCATCAAGACAGTCTCCATAACATCCTTTGCTGTTCAGCATCTCTCTACAAGATGGCAACCAACGTCCAGGTCACCTTAAGTACTGCTCGCCTCAAGCTGGTCCCTCTTGGTCCCGAGCACCGAGACTTCACCATGAAGCTGGATATGGATCCAGATGTCATGAAGCATGTCGCATTTGGAAGGCCGTTCACTACGGAAGAAGCAATTCAAGTTCACGATTGGCTTCTAAATTCTGCAAAGTGCGTGCCTGGGTTGGGGACCTGGGTCGGCATCGCAAACGGTGAATTCGTGGGTTGGTGGATCCTGGCAGCTATTCCAAGCAAGGATGATCCTAAGCACTTCATCGCCAACCGGACAGAGTATGGTTTCCGGGTCTCACCGAAGTTTTGGGGGCAGGGATACGCAAAGGAAGGAGCGCGGGAGATAATTCGGCATGCGTTTCAAGATCTCGGTCAAGAAGAGGTGATCGGAGAGACGATGACAGTCAATGCAGCATCTCGGGCAGTTATGGCTGGGTGCGGACTTAAGCATGTCGATACCTTTTTCAACAAGTACGATACCCCTCCACCAGGGATTGAGGAGGGTGAAGTGCGGTACTCAATCACCAAGGACGAATGGCTGTTACTAGAGTCTGGGCAACAGTAGTTTGTCGCTGACAACGAGACATTCCTGGCCAAACGTCAGCTGTTTTTCAGTGCTTTCTTCCGATAATCGGGATCATTTCACTACTGCTTACTAGTCATGTGGGCACCTGGGACGAATAGATTTTCTTTATTCTGTTCAGGCGCTGTTCCTATCATAGAACCTTGTCGGGGATCTTGAGACTGGCAAATTACGAGTGAGGAGACGATGTTCAGTTTTCCAGTTTAGGTGGCAGGTAAATCCGCTAAACAACCCATTGCCACTATTCCAACAGATTAGACAAGCCAACGGTAGACCGGCATCAGCTAGTCAATTTGAATCGTTTGAAAGGCTGACGTCCCATGTAAATCGGTAGATACTGGACGGGACTCCAGGACGAGCAGTGCCAACCACACTCGGAAATGCCCATATCGACTGCGTATTAGCGTCTGGACTAGGTGTAATTACGGCTCACTGTACTGTGGTTGACTGCCCTCCTTTGCGTTTATTTTGTTAGCCGGAAAAAATCAAAGCCAAAAGCGATAAAGGAAAAAGGGGAAAAAAAGGCGAAGTCGAAGGCTTTCCTGTGTCGTGCCACCCATACAAACAACGGTCTAGATTTACGTAAAAAGACGCTGAATTATTGTTAGTCCCGATCAGATACTTAATATCTGATCTTTCGCCCTTATCAATCTCTCTTTTTTTTTTTGGTTGTTGCACATACAACATCTTCTCTCTCTTTGCTGGTGGATCAAGGATGTCAGTCTTGAACAAATTCCATACACTTGTTGCCCGCAACTCAACCGCCAAAAATGAACGCGGCACAGTTGATGACCCAAGCGCTCTGCAGGTGAGAGCAGACGACAAGGAAGCTGGACCTACTATCGCAAATGAGGTGGCCAGTGACGAGGCCAAGCCAACTGAGAATGCCCAAGAGGGTGTCAAGAAGATCGAAGCTGTGACTCTAGCCTGGGGGAAGGGATCAGTGTTCACGATCCTGATACTGTATATCCTTCCGCTCTTATCGCAGGTGCCCATCTCGGTGGTTCAGCTAGCTAACATGACTCTTCCTCAAACAGTATCTGGCTTCTCACCCTGGTCAATAATCTCAAGACCTCCGTGGTCTACAGCTTAACCCCCTATGCCACGAGCTCTTTTGCTGGTCATTCGCTATTGACCGTTATCAACATTGTGTCATCGGCCATGACAGCTGCAGTATATATCCCGATGGCCAAGGCGTTGGATCTCTGGGGCCGTGCTGAGGGCTTCCTCCTGATGGTTTGCTTCTGCATTCTGGGCCTGATCCTTTTGGCTACATCGCAGAATCTTCCCACTTATTGTGCTGGAGAGGTAAGATACGATGGATAGCCCACTCCGGTGTCTGGTAACTCAAGTCCAGTCTAGGTTTTCTACTCTGTTGGCTTTGGAGGGCTGGCATACAGCTGGAATGTTCTCGCAGCCGATGTCACAAATCTGAGGAATCGAGGCTTGGCCTTTGCGTTTACATCATCTCCGGCTTTGATCTCAGCATTTGCGGGATCCAAGGCCGCTGCAGAATTCCTGGCCAATGTGAACTGGCGATGGGGTTACGGAGTTTGGGCGATCATTCTGCCGGTCTTCGCATTGCCAATCTACTTGATGCTGGCTTACAACCTACGCAGAGCGGAGAGACAGGGGATTCTCGTCCGGGAAAAGAACAAGCGGGAGTTCAATCTACAAACAATCTCGAAGACAATCTCGTGGGTCATTATTGAGTTCGATTGTGAGTAGTGGCAGTACCTGCTCCCTCCCATTGAGTCCCTATGACCGCTAATACCATTCTCTGTCAACAGTACTGGGCGTCGTTCTCTTTGCCGGCGGGTTTGTTGTATTCCTTCTCCCATTCACTCTGGCCAGTACGGCGCCACATGGATGGCAGACTGGTTATATTATTGCGATGCTTGTCGTTGGCCTTGTTCTCATCATCACTTTCGGTTTCTATGAGGCTTACCTAGCCCCGGTCCCCTTCCTCAATGGCAAATTCCTCACTGACCGAACCGTCTTGGGCGCTTGTCTCTTGGACATGACCTACCAAATCTCGTACTACTGCTACGCCTCCTATCTCACGTCTTTCTTGCAAGTGGTCTACCAAGTTGACGTGGCTACAGCTGGATACATCGGCAACACCTTCAGCGCAGTCGCGTTTGTGTTCTTGTTCCTTGCTGGCTGGCTCATTCGCGTAACGGGCCGCTTCAAGTGGATCCTCTGGGTCAGCGTTCCGCTCTACCTCTTCGGTCTGGGTTTGATGATCCACTTCCGCCAACCAGGAGGATACATTGGCTATATCGTGATGTGCGAGGTTCTTTTCTCTGCCCCTGGCAGTATCTTCATTCTCTGCGTGCAACTGGCAGTCCTTGCTTCCGTGGACCACCAACATGTCGCCGCGGTGCTTTCTCTTCTGTTTGTGTCGGGTAGTATTGGTGGTGGTGTGGGCAGTGCTATCTGTGGAGCCATCTGGACGAATACGTTCTCGAAGGAACTTGCGAAAAATCTGCCCGAATCGGCCCTGCCTGATATAGCCCTCATTTACCAATCTCTCGGAAAGCAGCTCAGCTATCCAGTGGGAAGTCCCGTACGAGACGCCATTGTGAAATCATATGGCTACGCCCAGCCACGGATGCTGGCTGCTGCTGTTGCTTTCATGGCTTTGGGCTTTGTTTGGGTTGGCATGATGAGGAATCTGAATGTCAAGAAGATGACTCAAACTAAGGGTAATGTTTTCTAGAACCGGCGACTATGTTTCTAGCAATATGTCTCGACGACAGAGAAATCGTACTAGCAGCCGAAGGGGAGGGCAATGAAACTACATAATAATACTACACTTTCGTTTGTGGGATATAGCTGGCAGAAATACATGCATAAACCAGCCACTGCCCGTCACTCTGAGAAACCGATCATCGTGTACTCTCTTTGATCAACCACGCAAATTCGCTGCCTTCATGCCATTCCATCGATCGGCCCCTTACCCCGTGGAGACCAAGGGGCACTCGAGCAACTGGTCTCCCGCGCTCAGCGTTCCATAAGCAGCTATGCCTGGTCACATTGAGACCAAGGTTGCGGATCTTGTGTATAGCGAGATGTCCAAAGAGATCGAAGGCACATTCTCTCGCATGATGGCTAATCCTTTCCTTACTCCTTCTGCAGAAAGTAGTGTGTCCTTGCGCCAGACCTGCGGAGATATAAATTTACTCTTCTTATGATGTCCGGAACAATGTCCTGGAATCTCGGTATGGTTTGTCAGATATCGAATATTTCCTTGAAACCAAGAAAGCAGAGAACAACCCACATCTGGAGCCCTATGGTCTTTTCTGGACTAACTTGTTGTTATCCTTGGCTGATCCCGTTATCCACCAGCAAACAGCAAATCACTTCAGCCAGGTGTAGTGATGTCTTCGCTGCCGCCAGACATGGGACGATTGATCTGCTCCTGCTTATGAAACCAATCTAATATACTCCCCGGTAATTTCCTGATTTATCTCCAAGTCCCAATCCATCACGCTCCAGCAGGTGTCCATCCGTATAGCGAAAGTCCTCGCGCACAAGTGGACAGAGATGCAGCGCCGTCAGTCCACGAGCTGGGACGACAACAGATTCGGCCCCTGCCTTCGGGAAAGAAACGGATTGCACAAAAGCTGTGTCTTCCATTCAATACAATCATATAGGCTAGTTGAGCGGATATGGATTTAGCAGAAGTGCGGATTGCGCGCAGAGGGAATTGAGAACGGCACTATGCTGCAAGAGTCTGTTCACCAGAAAAAAGGCGGTCCTGTGGATGGCAATCTGGAGGGCTGTCTCCCTCGACTCACTTGGGCTACCGTGCACTAGCACTTCAGCAGCGATCGGCTCATCTACTATAATCAGGTTCGTGCCTACATTGTGTCCCTGGTCGGTAAAAAGATGCAGGGTGGTCCAGGCGCTCGCGTTCGAAGAGACGCTTTAAGGACCAAGGCAGGCACCCCGTAGTCGGGTCAGGGCCGTACTGGCGGAGGAGTCGAAATAAGCCCACCCTGCTCCAGCGGACGCTCTCGAGCGATGGAGTGCGGGCAGCACGGCCAGCAGGTTCATTAATATGGTCCACAAACCAGCCCGACTCAAGGGACATCTCGTAGGCTTCATCATGGGGCCCAGCCGCAGCAAAATGCAGGAGAGATTCTGTGTTTCCGAGGCTGCCGTTGAAGTCAATCGAGTCTGTCTTCCGCTGCAGGAGCGAGAGTGTTGACTCAAGTCGGTGACGGTAGCTATGGCCGTTACGTAAAATCATAGAGAATTGGTCAGCAGCGTGTACGGCCATGAAGACCAGCGGACCCTAGAAAACGGCATGTCGCAGATCTTTGGTGCCGTTTGTGGTCAATGGAGTGTCCCCAGTTTGCTCCAGGTACTCGATCACCAGCTAGAGCCACTCGGTATGGTGATAATAGGCTGCAGTTTCAATCACACAGGTTCCCGGTTTTTCATACTGCCAATTCGCCTGAAAATCGACGTCGATAGATCCGGCAAACCGACAGTGAGAAATCGGCTCCGTTGTAAAGGTGTGCACATCAGCCCCTCCTCTTTCGAGCAAGTCTGTCCCCAACGCGTCGGTATGGATATTCTCGTCATTGAACGACCGCAGCCAGTGCAAGGGCATCTTGCCATTGGCAGCTGCAATTGATGCCCGGGCACCAGCATCCAGCAGGCATTTTACAACCCCTGCATGGTCTGATTAGTCCCAGGTCGCCTCAAGCGAAGTCTTTGCTCATGAGAGTTGACTGTGCCAGCCCGTATAGCCACTGATTATCGAGGAACCGTTCGGCTCCCATTCCGCCATAGCCAAACTTGAGCAAATCTCGAAGATACTTCCCATGTTCATGACCCAGTTCCAAGAGGTCCTGCAACGCCATTCGAGACCCGAGTAGAGCCTGGTCTTTGAAATATCCAAGGATAGGAGTATCTGGAAAGACCTCCCTTCCACAGGCTCAATATAGTCCGTAAAGGTTTGCTCGCGATATCGAATGCCCGTTCCTGGCCGCGTGAGCGAAATTCTGCAGACCTTGGTCGAGGTCCAATCCATTCAAGAAACATGCCTACATTCCATTTCCGATCGCCAGGCTAGGTGTATGCATACCTGCGTGCTTTCGGCTCTTCACGCTGCCCAGCAGAAATTGGTTCGCCATTGCTGGAGGGCGTATACTGCTGCGTCTGACCTATAGCAACTTCACGAGTCACTCCGGTGACCGAGGACTTATTTTGCAACAGAAATGACGGCTCTCGCTTGCGGTTCGTCACCGTGTATGTGACTGTGGTGGACTGCGACGAGGAGTTTGTTGGACGGGGCCAATCGCAGCAAAGCCAGAGTCTGCCAGCTTCGGAATCATTCCTTTCTCGCTCTGAGAACAGATGATGATGCTTTCTGGCTTAACATCCCCATGCAGAATGCCTTTCTCGTAAAGAACTTGCTTCTCTTTGCACCTCCCAGGCATAAGTGTTGCTTTACGCTGTTGGACAGGCGCGGCCCCTCGGGACTGAACATCGGCCAAGGTACCTCGGTCGCCATACTGAAACACTAACACTGGTAACTGATTACTCGGGCTTGCAGGATTACTGCCCCATGCGATACCTAAGAAATCAATGATGCTGGGATGCAAACGAAGCGGCGGATAAATCAGCGTGTAGAATTCTGTCGGAACGCTCTCCAACGCCCGGCGATCTCGCGGCGTCCTGGGAGAGCCATTCTCTAGGAAAGCTACTCGCGCAGACTTATACACGATATAGCGAGGGCGTTCAGGTGCCTTACTGGTTTTTTACAATCCAGCCGCCCATGTTTTGTTTCTCAACAATTGCTTCTGGTCCTAGTGGCAAACTCTGTCTTGTGACGGGGGAACGAAGCCCCCGAACTCAGTATAGCCGATGAATGTACCGCGTCGCTTTGAATGAATTCCGATGGTATCCACGTCTTCGCGGTGTCCCGAGCGCGATGTGTCGAGACGATGAGATCAATAATCTTGGGTACATAAGATGCAGCACCGATGAGGGGAGACGACCTGTCGGCTCTGGGAGTGACCGTCGTAGGCTCACTGCTGGGGAGAGGAATCGAGGTCTCGGATCGGTTGGAGCTCATATCGCAAGTCTTACGCTGGCATTCGGATCAAAATCATAGTGAGGACGAGTCATTGTCTCGCCCCAGCCACTTGTTTCCAGACTAGTATACGGGGTCAAGGGTGACACACCGGTTCAGCGCCATCTATCGACTCGTATTAGGGAGGAGACGGCCAGTGGGAGCAGATGAACCTCACTGATCCAATGAGAGAAGATAAGAATTGGCGCGATCTACCGATAGGATATCCTCGTTCTTCAGTGTGCACGTCTGATCCATCCGACTCTTCCACCATCCTGGCTTATCTGGCCTCAACCCTTCGCTCGTTTTTGGAATCTTGTCCGCATGTCGGGTTTCTCCCTCTCGCCAATCTCAATTGGATTGGTCACTATCATCATTATGGCCGAAGAGACTCTGTATGGACTTGATCGCATGTTGAGGTTACACTTTCGCCGACGTTAATGCCCTAGTCTTTCTGACTGTTCTCCATATCGGCATATCCCAAGTGTCATACCGTTAACACAGTACCGTCAATCTAAAGAGAAAAATGTATCACGCAGTTGCGCTTTGCGACGGCAGCTTTCGCTCCGATACTATCAACAGGGACTAGGATGCGAGGACTGAGTCGGATTACAAACGATACTATAGAGTCCAGATCCCAAGGGTCATGCGCGACGACCAGGAAGACCGCTTCATCAGCTGTCGAAACAGTGAGAAGAGGGGGATTGATTCTTCTTGCACCAGTTTAATTAATTAGACTAAGGTCGATTTGGGTCGTCTGACTCTATATATGTGCATGGATATAGATCGTCCAACTCACGATTCCAAAACTAATATCGTCGCGCCAGGGACTCGGCGACCCTGAATGCGATGCGAAAGGGTCTTCTTCGTCCATCGCCACTGTATATCTAGTTACTGAGTTACGAAACATGGCCGATCCTTTGGTAGCGTAGATAGAAGTCTCTAAGATACGATATCAGGGCTGTTGCTCACTAACTAGATAGACCGTTATCGAACTGCCATATGAAGCTTCCCCTGGGACCTGATAGTAGAGACCCCCTAAAACAACCTCATTTCCCCACGACGGAGTAGTAGCGCGGAATGAGAAATCTCCTGCACATCACAGGCGATCGACACTAATCGTGCCAATGTTCTTCCACCAGCATGTAACCCAAGACATTGCCAAGCGCTGCTTGAACTCAGCCCGTCGGACCTGCAACCGCCTGCTATCGGTTTCCATTGGCCCAGTCCGCGCATAATTGGCGGGAATAGTCTCCTCCATAGTATATCCCACACCTACTTGTGACAAGTGCAATATAAAAAGTCTTGGTCAGGTACCTCCCTCCGGAGCAATGAAAAGACAACCCTGTAGTGACTTGATTCGGAGACCCGTCGGCGACGTGCCTTTCATGAGTCTATCGGCTTCAGATTGGGCTCTTTCGTCCGGACCTGCCGTGTCATATCTCTTGAAACCCTCTTGGCATGATCCTGCACTGGCCTCATTCTCCACTATGAGCTGCATCCAAACTGGTCATTATCAATTCGACTGTGACTAGCTCTGACATGGGAGGCGCGGCGAAAGAGCCTTTTGGCCCTGTTCCCCCGATCTACAATCATATCCCATGACGGGCACGGCTCCGGAATGTCTCGGGCCAAGCTTGAGGAAGCGTTGATGGAGGGTTCGATTGCGAGGGTTGGGACGAAGCCTTGAAGAGAAAGACATCAGGGCCCTGTATAAATACCCCCGTCGCGCTGGCAGTTCTTGATGGTTGAAACAGAGCCCATCGCACATTCATTCTTTCTGGTATACTTTCCTCGAAATCTGTGATTTCCCCGGTTACAATGCGTGGTCTTCTTCTTGCTGGCCTCGTGGCCCTTCCTGCCTCTGTGCTTGCCCATCCTTCCCCTGCTGGACATGGAATTCAGCGGCGTGCAGTTGATCTGAACGCCTTCCGTCTTAAGACTTCGGCCACCTACGCCGACGCTACCGAGACCGCGAATGATCCCGCGCTCAGCTTCACTTCTTTGGAGAAACAGAGCTATGTGGATACCGCAACCCAGTTCGTCAAGGCAATTGCCCCTGGCCTGACATTCCGCGTGGTCGATGACCACTATGTTGGTGACAATGAAATCGCCCATGTCAACTTCCGTCAAACCGCCAATGGTCTGGATATCGACAATGCTGATTTCAACGTCAACGTAAGTCCTTCTCTCTCTCTCTCTCTCTCTCTCTCTCTCTTTCGATCTCTCCGTTTCAGAGCAACAGCTAACTTGCACTTGCACAGGTTGGAAAAGATGGAAAGATCTTCTCTCACGGAAACTCTTTCTTCAAGGGCAAGATTCCCGATGCGAGCTCCTTGACCAAGCGTGATTTCTCCGACCCCACTGTTGCTCTCAAGGGCACGATGGAGACCCTGAAGCTCTCTCTGGGTATTGAGAAGGCCTCGATCAAGCCCACCGATGGTGAAAAGGAGAGCTATGTCTTCAATGGCGTCTCGGGCACCGTTTCCGATCCCAAGGCGAAGCTTGTTTATTTCGCCAAGCCGGATGGAACCCTCGCTTTGACCTGGAGAGTCGAGACCGACGTTGACCATGACTGGCTCTTGACCTACGTCGATGCTCAGAGCGGCAAGGAGGTCCATGGTGTGGTGAACTATGTTGCCGAGGCCGACTACAAAGTCTAGTGAGTTACCACCACTTCTGTCACCCCCAGACCTCCCAGAACTGACACGGAACACAGCCCTTGGGGCCTCAATGACCCAACTGAGGGATCGCGCGTCATGATCAAGGATCCTTGGGACACTGTTGCGTCCGAGTTCACCTGGAACAGCGATGGCACCAAGAAATACCCTACCACTCGCGGCAACAACGGCATTGCTCAGTCCAACCCTTCGGGAGAAGACGACTATATCAACAACCATCGTCCTCGGAGCTCCAACCTCTCGTTCAATTATCCCTATTCCCCTAGCTCATCGCCTCCCTCGTCGTACATTGATGCCTCGATCGTCCAGCTCTTCTACACCGCCAACATGTATCATGACCTGCTGTACACCCTGGGCTTCACTGAGAAGACGGGTAACTTTGAGTTCAACAACAACGGACAGGGCGGCCGTGGAAACGACTATGTGATCCTGAACTCGCAGGACGGCTCGGGCACCAACAACGCCAACTTCGCCACTCCCCCCGATGGCCAGCCAGGCCGTATGCGCATGTACACCTGGACTAAGTCTCAGCCCTACAGAGATGGTTCCTTCGAGGCAGGAATTGTTATTCACGAGTACACGCACGGTGGTAAGTACCTCCAGCCTTTGGATACACCGGAAACAAAGATTTTTCCATGCTGACCTTCCTCAGTCTCCAACCGCTTGACGGGTGGACCGGCCAACTCCAACTGCCTGTCTACCATCGAAGCTGGCGGTATGGGAGAGGGCTGGGGCGACTTCATGGCCACTGCGATCCGTCTCAAGGCCGCTGATACGCGCGCGAAGGACTACACCATGGGTGCATGGGCTGCTAACGACCCGAAGGGCATTCGCGAATACCCTTACTCCACCTCGCTGACCACCAACCCTCTCGCCTACTCCAACGTTGATGGAGATGACTCTGTGCATTCCATTGGTACTGTCTGGGCTACCATGCTGTACGAGCTGATGTGGAACCTGATCGACAAGCACGGCAAGAACGTCTCTGCCAAGCCTACCATGAAGGGTGGCGTCCCCACCGATGGGAAGTATCTCGCCATGAAGCTGGTCGTTGATGGAATGGCCCTGTAAGTTTTTCCCTCTGTTTTTTGTTCGATCCTGCCCAGTGCTCTCGCTAACAATGACAAAGGCAACCCTGCAACCCCAACTTCGTCCAGGCCCGTGATGCCATTCTCGACGCAGACAAGGCGCTCACCAAGGGAGCCAACCGGTGTGAGATCTGGAAGGCCTTCGCTAAACGTGGTCTGGGTTATGGCGCCAAGTACAATGAGAACAAGCGCGTCACCAGCAACAAGCTTCCTTCTGGCTGCTAAATGCCGTTCCCGTCTGCTGCACCTGGCAGCTTTGATTAATTTATCCCCTCGATTCGACATCAATTTTTTTTCCTTTCTTTATGACACATTGAAGTATATAGTATTTATATAGCTCAGCAAGTGCCGGTTCACTATAATGAGGTTTCTCATTCCCCAATTTCATGCATGACAGCTTCTCATCCTTGAGTAGATTGAGCACAATATCTGCGCCGTTAGGGAATCATGCTCTGTGGGACTAAATATCGGCCAAGTCGGTATGCATTCTATGTCCGACTTGTGCTAGTCGGGATGCATCTCATCATAAGACAAGAGCAATACCATTCGGGACCTTGCTTTCCAGCACGAACTAAACGAGCGCCATTGCATCCGTCAATATACCTCGCTTTCTGGGGTACGGACCCTCACTAGACGCCAGATCTAGGGTACAGTGTGCTTCTTCCTAGTCCACAAACCCAAGCGGCCAATCTGCTCTTTCAAGATCAAGCTTTGCAACATGAGATGCATTGGCCCGCTCGTCTTGTACGTGCATGACCCCAAAAATGTCGTGTGCCTATGTGGTAGGGGACCCTATGCAATGACCCTCTACCCCGTATCCTCTCCTCTTCTGAGGGAGGCGCCCCTAAACAAGGTTCTGATTCCCGGAGATAGCACAAGGAGCTGGCAGCTGGCAAAGTGCTCGTCCGGACCGTCTCCCGTAATGGCCCGTTTTGAGGCCATATCTGCCATGGCCAGTTTACCCGTGCCATTTAACATCGGGAAGCGGGGATTCATCGTGTCAGGCGGCTTTCCTCGAAGCGATGAGCCATAGACTCCTCGTCTATTTCAATCACATGGAGATCAACTCCCTGCAAGTCAGGTTTCGGTAAGCGATGTCTATCGCCTTGGGGAAGTCAGCTCTCTAACACGCCCAAAGACCTACCAGATTCATCCACTTCACTTTCCTTGTCAAAATCCCCGGTAAAGCACTTCACTCGAGAGAGTTCCTTCGTGGTATCGTTGCCCAGTTTCCCGCCCTGTTCAGTGACCAGCTGAGCGGCGATTCCTGCGATCGCCCAAGAGTCTATCCCGCCACGTAGATGGACGCCTACAAGGACATCAGGTCCAAGGCGAAGCTTGACAGCCTGTACTAAGCATTTCCTCAACCCCTAGATTATCTCTTCTTCCGTCAGTGTCCCAGTCACTCGCTATCTTGCTATGAGCCGACTATAAGAGAAAAGAGAGGGGGAGGGAGGCGGGAGGGAGAACCAAACCAGCCTTGTCTGGGAAATCCATATCCCAGTACATGTAATGTCCCAGAGATCCAAAATTCTTGCTCAGGTGATATTGACCAGGCATAATCTATGCATTTTGTCTCAGTATTCATATCATTAACAGGAACCGTACATACTGTTCGAACACCCTTCAGATAAGTATATGCTCCGTATAACCACCTTTGATCTCTCAGCCGAGCCACATCCCACTTGGGCTGCAAACCAAAGGCAAGAAACTGTTTCGTTTCTGTCGCTATCACGATTTTGCCATTGGAGATGGTGTAATTGAACGATTTGATTCTATAGCGATCGCAAGCAGCAAGAAAGATTTGACGTTTCACATACCAGGGTGTCGCGAAAGACAGGACAGTCCGTATCTCTTATACAAGGCAACGGCAATCTCACAATCAGTCTGCCCATTGAAATCATATCGATCAGACAGTTCTGCACGATGCCGTTCGTGGTCATACAACTCCCCGTTCACAATGGTGTGCATGTCGGCGTCATGATCATGGAACGGGAACGGCTGGTGACCGTCAGGACTCAGGTCGACGATCGAGAGTCGAATATGACCAAGACCTACATGTTTGGAGATAATTAGTATTGATTTCATTGCAGAGGCTAAGGGAGCATACGGATGCGACCATCCGGGCTAAGGTATAACCCTCGACCGTCCGCGCCGGTGTGCGATGATATCCAAGCTCTTGTGGGTCGATATGGGTCGCTTGAAGTCAGGCATTGATTCTGCACTTAGTATCGATAGGTTGGCAAGTTCTGATACCTACGAGTAGATGACCAAGCATATGAATTCAACATCCAGGAAGGTGGCAACTGGCGGGTAATTGTCGTAGAATACCTACCTGCCAGGATCTAACATCCCAAAGAAAGGTCGGAGCACGCATGATGGGAATAGACGGCTTGACAGCCTGATCCAGGCTGTCCGAGACAAGGATAGTCTAGTTAATTTATAGTCCCCATGATGCCCCTATTCGCTCTCTTATACTGCCACTGGTCGATGAAATTCTCATGTGATGATTCTCATAATTACATGCAGCAGTCCAGTGCCTTTCCCACAAACTTCATCACACATTGCAATATTCCAGTTATGTTGCCCTCCGAAAGAATCAGGGCGTCAAACTCTCCACCGTCTTTGAAATAAGCATGGTCGTTTTCCTGCTTGCCATTGATAGGTCGATTAAGCTGCATTGTGCCTTGCCAAGGGACAATATTGGGGTTGAACGTCCAACACACAGGAAAGTCACTCAAAGAAATCTCCCGTCCATGCGCCATCATACCTGCAGGCGAGGTGACCCCGCGGTCTGCTCCATATAAGGGGGAGGGGGATCCGCGGCCTTCATGAAAGCCTCTTCTCGAATCCGCTGAAGATCCTTCTGAGCACTGGCGAGATCAGATGCGGCAGACCTGACCTCATCTCGCATATCGGCTTCGCGACGTTTGGCATGCCGGAGTTCCGCTCCAAGGGCTGACTCGGCCCGCTTTACTTCCTCAAAGGATTGCTGGATCATGGCCATGAAGTTAATATTTTGGAAGAAGTTATCAAAAAGAATGCCGGTGATCATATTGCCTTGGGCAATGTTCATTGCGGGGAGCGATTGTATGTACGGATCTAGCCTGCGGGCCTGAGAAACCAGCATTCGGGTCTGGCTCACTGCTGCCTGCGCTTTGGAGAGTGAGCTTCGTTGTCCGGTGTCGGCGAGGGTGCTTCCGAGTCCCCAGAGATCCTGGTCACAATACCGCAGCGCCTCACTGACCTCGAGCAGAGCGCGTTTGATCATCAATTGTGCTTCAGCAAGGCACTGCATTGCCTGGCGAGTGTTATTCAAGGATCGATTCAGCTCGTCGTAATGTGCTTGGGCAGCTTTTGTAGCCTCTTCCTGTGCGTCCTCTTCCGGGAATTCAGCTGTGGGCCCTTCAAACAGCCGTTCATACATGCTCTTGAGCTCTTTGTGCAATTGGGAGCACTCGGTGCTTGCGGACTGGAGCTCCTTCTGCACTCGGATTGCTTCTTGGATTTGCGATTCGAGCGTCTCTTTCTGTGCCTTAATTTCGGTTTCCTTCTGAAGCGCGTCATAGTAGTCCCGCATCTCATTTTCAGCTTTGGTTTCGAAATCCGCCCGTTTGCCAACTGCACTGTACATCAGTCGGCGGACGGTGCTATCCCTATATTTCTCATGTTGCTCGCGTTCAATCTGGGTAACGCTGGCCAACTTCTCGAGACGCTTGTTGGTCTGCACGATCTGACTTTTGAGATCGGATAGATATGCTTCATGGGACTTAAGAGTGCTGGGTGCGTGTTCCACGGCTTTGATCTTCTCCAGGATTTGATTGTGTCGCTCACTAACAGCTGCCACACGCTCATAGAGAGACATTTTGCTACTACGATCACTCTCAGCTAATAGAAAGAAGGGTTCTGAAATTGCTATTAATTTTTTTTCGATCTTCTGATGTCTGAACCAGGGAGAGAGAAGAAATCCATGCTGGGCTAACGATGACGAGGTGGTTCGGTCATCGACTGTACACCATCACGTGCCCTCTGCTTCACTTGAATCAGTATAATATCAGTATACCACGATGTCAAGATAAAGATATTACGAGATACCAACATCTAGATATATTAACATTCGATTATAATCTGTTCAAAGACTATTACGATCGACTCTGAGCCTCCCTCGCAACATTCCATTCGGGATAAGACCGATGGAGATGTATATCCACCCATAAGATCCAGATCGAGCCGAGGTTGTATAGGCATCCATCTTTCAAGCAACTCTTTTCTCTGTCCTGATCGGCATGCAAGGGTGCTCGTCTATATTTGGAATACGAACCGTGATAGGGTAGACTTGAGAATAATCAATGCGCAGGAACACGGACGCTAAGCTTCGTATTTGACCGATTCATCCCGAAAGGGTTACTGTGCAGCATCAGCCCAGCGGGTTGCATCCGAGGGTCTCGTACGAGAAAGGAACCTTTTGATACTGTGTATGGGGCCAGGAATGATCTGGGTATGGCCATGCCCTTAGCCATCTTTCTCTCGTATCCAAAGATGTTGCAATCTCCGATCAGCATCAGATTCGACCTCATTTGTATCCTACTTCATTTCTATACGAGAACAAACGAGGATCCCCGTGTTCTTGATGCACTTGACTATGGTTACTGGCTCCTGAGGGCAGCGAAGGATAATAATTGGTGTGCCTCAAAGTAGCCTCAGAACGAGACATGGGTACTTCCCAATCAACTATATAAAGAGCTTTCAGATCCTCCATTTAGGGTCAATCTTCTCTCCCAATCCATTCAACTCACTTCCCACGCCTCAATCAAACTACCAGTCCAATATTCTCCCTACGTCAGGTTCTTTGTACATCAGGACCATGTTGTATCTTCCTCTTGTCGCCCTCTCCTTCGCCGCCAGCATCCCCTTGGTGAGCGCATACCCTATCACCGGTGATGGGGTCAACTGCCGCTCGGGCCCTGGTACCAGCTACAAGGTCGTCAAAAGCTATCCGAAGGGCCATCAGGTCTCCATTGTCTGCCAGGCCACTGGTACCGACGTCAAGGGCGACTCGCTCTGGGACAAGACGTCCGACGGCTGTTATGTCGCCGATTACTATGTCAAGACCGGTACGACCGGCTACGTGACCAAGCACTGCGACGGGGGCAGTGATGGTGGCAGCGGTGGTAGCGGTGGTAGCGGCAATCTGCCCGGCCTGACTGCCACTCAGTCATCTCATGCTCGTGATATCATCGGTGAAGCAAAGAAAGAGAATCTCGGTCGTCAGGGTTGTCTGGCTGGTATTGCAACTGGTCTGGTTGAGGTGAGTCAATGGCAAACACTGTCGTCCACGATCAGCTCTTTTTGTCTAACATCCGAATGATCTAGTCCAACCTCCTGATCTACGCCAACAGCAAGGTCCCCGCGTCGCTCAAGTATAAGCATGATGCCGTAGGCCACGACTATGACAGCGTGGGCATCTTCCAGCAACGGGCCATCTACTATCCCGACATCGCTGCCGACATGGACCCTGCTCGTTCTGCTGCTCAGTTCTTCGCCAAGATGAAGAATATCAGCGGCTGGAAGACCATGAATGTGGGCAAACTCTGCCAGAAGGTCCAGGTGTCCGCCTATCCGGATCGCTATGCCCAGCGTGTCTCGGCTGCTGAGAAGATTTGTGCCGCCGGTGGACTGTAAACATACTGTCCTCGATGTCTTTTTCTTAACACAAAGAAAGCTAGACCCAGGCATTGTTTCAACTTGGATTCTACTTCTTCTATACTTCCCGTCAGTTTATTGACGCCTTTTTCGGATGTATTCGTTTATCCTTGAACTTTCTTTTGGCATCTCCTTCTCTGTTTATATACACCTTCGTTGAGAGATGTGCAATATCGGCAATCCATCCGAAGTCTATTTTGGAGTCTTCCGGGCCAATGAATCTATTCGTTCACTGTATAGCTGACCTTGGAATTGCCCGTCTTTCGCGTAATCTTCCTGACGGTCGTTGTCCCACATTGATCAGTCGTATCAACATGTGTTCCTCCACAGGGATACACATCCGCTCCCACGATGTTGACCACGCGGAATTTCTCTCCTGGCGCGACAAGACTCTGATCGGGGATCAGTCGTTCCATCCCTCGCCTGCGAAACTCTTCCTCGTCCCACCACTCCACCTGGACGGGCAACTTGGCAGCAATCAATTCGTCAACCTTGCGCTGGACAGGCTCCTTCCATTTCCCATCGATCAGTCCCTGGAACTCGCATGCTGCCGACTCGGGAAAATGGGATGCTTTGAGCTCCTTGAGCCCTTCAACTTCCTTTGCTAGAAGGTGCTTGACGGCGGCCCCAAGAACATGGCCCGCGGTGTGCAATCGCGAATAAAACACTCGTTTGTCAGCGTTGATGGTTTGCTCGACCGTGGCCCCTTCGGTGAAGACGGCAGATGTGTCGTTGAAGTGACCAAAGTGCAGAACTTGACCATTCCGCACGGCATCCATGCGGACTGCTGCGACCGTGAAAATCGCACCCAAAGGGCCTGTTATATGGCCCTCATCCGAGGGCTGTCCGCCTCCTTGCGGATGGAAGATGGTTTGCTCGGTGACGATAACGTGATCGGCATCAGTGCCCTGTTTGAATAGCTGCTGGTTTGAGGCCTCCAATGCAGAGAATGGGTGGATGGCTGTCACGATGGTCTGAAAGGTATAGAGTTTGGCATCATGTTGGAAAGCGAGAACGGTGCGAGCAGTCGAGCCCATTTCAACTGCTTAATAGGTGCTTAGGAACAAGTTCCGAAAGCGTCTGGGGAGGATGAGAGATGCGAGAAACCGAGATTGGCATATTGGCATATTGGCATATTGGCATATTGGCATATTGGCATATTGGCATATTGGCATGATTGGCCTAGATAAACTTGTGCTTCTTCTGTGTTCTTCTCCCATCTTCGACTGATCGGCCCCTCCTCGTATCTCCACCTCATCAATTCTGTTTCTGTCAGTCATCGTACGGAGATTTGGTGCATATATCAGATTGTCCATCGTGAGATACAACAACATCCTATCCAGATACCAAATCAAGATGATTCTTTGTCATTCAGCTTTTTTTTCCAGTTCTCATATGGGTAGTAAGTACATTCTCAGTCCGATATCAAACCACATGAAACAGCAACGTCTCAGATATAGTGAAGACCTCGCATGGAGCGCAGCAGCCTAAATACTCCGAACAGAGTGGCGTATATGCCTCCTCCTGCGGTGGCCCATGCAGGCGCCTGGAGCCGCAAAGAAGCTAAGGGGATTGGCCCTGGTGTCTTGTAGGTATCTGATCGAACGATATGCTTGCGCCTCTGGGATGGATCTAAGATAGCAGTTACTTGACTGAGGTTACTGGTGTGATACTCAAAATGTTTTTTACCTGTGGTCTGCAACCTCTGCTTGAGGGTATGGAATAGAGGCCTTGAACGGCCAACAATTGCTTGATACATGATCACGAAGACCTTGAGCTTTGAAGTTTGGATTTCTTTACCGTTCTCGCTGACTAGATTGACAGACAGAGATAGACAGATAGAAGTGTTTATGATGTGAAAGGTGACAAAGGTTATGGAGAGAACCCAGTTATCATAACAACCCCACGGGGAGAGTGGCGAACAGTCATGACTCCATCACGACGAATCCAGAACCATAAACATGGATAAACAGCCAAGCCTAACTGGTCAATCTCGTAGAAATGTTTTATTTGAATTTACTATCCCCTGGCTTCCAATCACTTGTCAACAAAGACTGAATGAATTTGAAGTGGGCCATTCAAAGCTGATATCATCCCTCAAAATGTAGAGCCGGTCCCTCCTCTAACTGAATCCTGATTTTCCAAGTCACTCTTTTCTTGGTCCTTGCTGTCCCAGTTGAGTACTTTGCGTTCTAAGGACGAGTCACCTCAGGCCGCAGCGGGCAGTACCCAGGTGGTCACCGACTCGCTGGGAATATTCCCGCTCCATTTATCCCCACTCTTCATGGTCACGGTCACATAGAGGTCGTTGTTAAAGGTGTTTTCAATGACCACCGTTCGCGAGCCGTCCGGGTTCAGGGATGCGACGGACTGCACGCCGCCGCTGCCGGAGTATGTGTAGCTCCCGCTACCATTCAGCACGATCGCCCCGGGTGGCATGAACTTGCTGAACTGCGCCATCATGTAGTATGCGGGGTTCAGGGTATATCCGCCATTGTTGATCGTAACCAGGCCCCGGCAACTATCACAACCACCACTGGACAGATGCGGACCATCCTGGGCGTCGGTACCGAGAGTCCATGCAGTCACTCCTGCGGCCCAATTCTGCAATGGTCCCATAGTGAAATCGGCCGCCTGATGCCATGATCCGGATGCTGGGGTCCAGCATTCTGTCATATACTGCTTCACTCCAGGGTTGGACGAGTGGAAATTACTCAGAACGGTCCAATCCACGTTCGAGGCATAACAGTGCCAGGCAACGGAATTGACATATTGTCCAGCCTGGTTGATGACAGTCTGGGGATACGAGGTCACATCTATCATCTGTGAGTTCATCGTCTGCTATGGGATGCGAGCACATACCGGTGTTGTGATCATATGCCCAGATCTCCGTATTCAAGCCGGCGTTGGCAAGGGCCGGGCCGATGTAATTCTGGATGAGCTGTGCCGACTCCCAGTCAAAGACGTACATGGTAGGATAACCCGCTTGGCTATTCAATGGTTCATTTTGGATCGTGATCGCGTCGATGTGCGCTCCGAGTGTCTCATAGGCTTGGATATACTTGACAAAGTACTGAGCAAACTGACTCGAATAGCCCGTGCTCCCAGTACCGCCGCTGGTGAGATATCCGTCGTTCAAATTGTTGTTCTTCGTGTTCCCATCGATGGCTCCGTTCAGCTTCATCCATCCCGGGGCGCTCCAGGGGGAGCCGAGCACCTTCATTTCTGGCTGCAGGGACTTCATCTTGGCCAGCATCTGGGCCATGGCCGTCCCGCGGTCGCCCAGGTTGAACCCCGACAGCGATGGATCCTCTTTGCCTCCATTGTCGTCGTACGTATAGGCCGGATCACCGGACAAATCTGAGGCGCCGATTGTGTGTCGCATCAAGGCAAATCCCGCGCCGGCAGAAGTCATCAACTCATTGAGCAGGTTTTGCAGTGTGGAGCTGGACAAGGTGTTGAACGAAGTGACGGTGGCATCGGTGACGGCCGCACCAAACCCGACAATGGTTTGTTTGTGTCCAGAGGAGGTGTCATCAACGGACAATTGCCAAGTTGACTCGCCGCCAGGGTTTCCTGTCCCTTGCACCGGAGCTGCGACTGGGGAGAGCTTGTAGTTGCCCGCCGCGTTGGAGCTGTAGGCAAGTGCAGAATCCGCCCGTTTCTCCAAGGCTGCATGGCTCAAAGCCGCCAGACTGAGCAAGACGCCTGATGTACGCATTGCGAAATTGGAGGATCTAGTAACGTCGCAGCAGCTGCATATCCTTCCCAGAACCTGCCAACCATATCGCCTGAGTGGTGTCTTATATGTGTAAATAAATCGGCTGAATCCTCAAAGCTGATCGTCTGCACCTCGGCTGTCACATCTCCCCCCAGAGGTAGTCAATAATCGTCAGCCAATACTACCGTGTGATGGACTAATGCAAGCCACATAATAATGGTCTTTTTGCCGTGTGTCAGAGAAGTATTGTCCAATGGAGAACAGGTGAAGAACTTCATGGCACATAAGCATTCGGCCGAGGTGCCGCAACAGGCTGCCCAATATGATCATATGAGCTTATGTGAGAATTAAGCATCTCAGATCCCAGTGTATCCGGTTTCATCTGCAGTAAATGTAATTCATTCTGCAGCCTAAAAGAGTTTAACTCACTCTCAGCATGATCTCTCCTCCGCGGAGTACGGTGGATGTGCTGCCTCAGGCTGTCAGGCTGTCAGGCTGTCAGGCATTCAGGCATTGAGGCATTGAGGCATTAAGGCATCCGGACATCCGCGTTGAGCTGATTTCCCAATGTGGATAGCTTCGCCTTGGTGCCTCGGTGCCTCGGTGCCTTGGTGCCTTGGTGCCTTCGTGCCTTCAGAATATCGTCATCGACACCTGTCAAACCTCCAAACATCGACTCTCTCTCTCTCTCTCTCTTTCTTTTTCTTCTGTCGTCAACCTTGTCCAAGGAGCTCGTTGAATATTAACAGACTATCTGCACAATGGCTTCCATTCTTCCCCGAACCGGCTTCAGAGCTCTCTCTGCGCTCCCTAGAGCTCTCCCTGTGTCAAGGATGGCTTTCTCCCGCCAGCTCCCTCGTGCGCTGCCCCTCATGCAGCCCTTCGGTCGCAGATTCCTTGCGACCGTGCCCCAGGATCAGCCTCGCCTGCGATTGGGCTCAACAGGTACCAGCTGGTTCCAAATACGCTGTATTCCACGGATGATGTACTAATCGCTCGATCCTCGGTGATAGCTCCAAACTTCAAGGCCCTGACTACCCATGGTGAAATTGATTTCCACGAGTTCATCGGCGACAACTGGGCCATTCTTTTCTCCCATCCCGCCGACTTCACCCCGGTATGCACAACCGAACTCGGTGCTTTCGCCAAGTTGAAGGGTGAATTCGACAAGAGAGGTGTCAAGATGATCGGTCTGGTGGGTTTCCCCACCGATAACTGAGACAGACCACCATATTCATTGATCGTTATGTGAACAGAGCGCCGATGATCTCAGCTCCCACGGTGACTGGGTCAAGGATATCAACGAGGTTGCGTCAACCACCGTCCAATTCCCTATCATTGCCGATCCCGACCGTAAGGTCGCCTTCCTCTACGATATGATCGACCAGCGCGACCTGGATAACATCGCTGAAAAGGGCATTCCCTTTACCATCCGGGCAGTGTTCGTCATTGATCCGGCCAAAAAGATCCGTCTGACCATGTTGTACCCGGCGTCCACTGGTCGCAACTCCGCGGAGGTTCTGCGGGTCATTGATGCCCTGCAGACAGCGGACAAGAAGGGTGTTGCAACCCCCATCGACTGGACTGTGGGCGAGGACGTGATTGTTCCCCCGTCTGTTTCTACCGAGGATGCGAAGAAAAAGTTTGGTGACGTGCGGGAGATCAAGTCTTACCTGCGCTACACCAAGGCCTAGGCGCTTTCCTGCTTGGATTCATCAGTGCTAGAGATCTGCTATAAATTGTAACAACAATAGAAAATTCTACCAGTCTGTTACGAGAGCCGCGTATACAAGCCGACTTTCAGACCGCTGTACCAGCGTTTCCGTCTTCTATTCATTTGGACTGGAACCGTCTGATGCGTCCTTCGGGCTTGAGATACCTGATATACCGGCGCATTTCTGACGACCCCTGGTCTTGTGTGCTCGGATGTGCAACGGGCTTTTTGCTAAGGTCACACAGCAACAGCAAAAAATTTGATCGCACTGGAACCTACAGAATGGGGATGTGACCCTTCCAGCTTACCAGCTAGTTGTACAATCGACGGTTTTCGAAGCCCGAAACTTTGGACAAGCCATATTTTAGAATGGATTTTTCCGAATGTAGGCTAGGAGGATCAGCCCTCTTCCGGTTTTCGATGGCCTCAAAGATCTAGCCGCTCTCTGAAGGCACATCAACATGGGCGAGCCAAAAGAGGCCAGCTGGGCCACCGTTTACACGATACTTGAACAAACACGGGGCATACGTCTCAATGATGAAATGAGTATGATGCGTCCGCCATGGGAGTTCCCTTAAAGCCCGACCACCACTAAAGCCTGAAGCAGAGCTGGGACCATCGGTCGGAGTGATTCCTAAGCTGCAAATTTTGAGCAGAAGGTTGCTTGACTTGGGCCATCCACGTGAATCTAGAGCCCTCATGGATGTTCTCGACGTGTGCAGCCAACCACGCGACCTTGGAGGACTAGGCCTTGGTGCCATCAGCAGAGCGACCGTGCAAGAAGAATCAGAGATATTGTTCCTGGTATCTGCCTGGTTGGAAGCACTCAATTCAGCAGATAGGAGCAGATCGATGCCGCCTCCGCTGCCCTCTCGGCCTCGAGGTCGACGTGGAATGACTCTAAGCGAGAAGATATTTGCGATGCACGCGATTTACGGAAACGGATGCGTAGCTCCGGGGGATCTTGTTCGAGTCGGTGTCGATTGGGTCCTTGCATCGGAAGCATCATGGGCAGTGAGTATGCATCTTCCTCGTTGTTAGCTCTTGTGCTTAGCTCAATTGGTTGAAGGGTATGGAGATCACGTACAACCAGCTAGGCAGCCCCGGTATCTACCGCAACGATCGCTTCTGGCTTGCTGGTGATCACGTCGTTGATCCGCGAATCAATGACCGTCCGCAAATACAAGCGCTGATTGATGCCAGTGAGAGAGCAAAAAGAGTATTTAAGATGACCGACTACCAGGGAATGAATGTCGGTCCATGATGCGGTTTCGGGGCAATAAACATAGTAACACGCTGACACAGCCCTAGTACACTATCCTTCATACCGAGTTCTTTCGTGAACGAGCGCAACCAGGCATGCTGATAATTGGATCCGATTCTCACACGTGTTCCTCCGGGGCGTTGGGGTGTCTAGCAATTGGACTCGGGGCTGCCGATGTGACCTTGCCCCTAGTGACGGGAGAGACTTGGTTCAGGATCCCGGAGTCTGTCAATATCCGGCTTGCTGGTAAACCCAGAATTGGTATTAGTGGTAAAGATGTGATACTGTATATTCTACAACAGCTCAAAAGAAACACCAGCGCCTCGGATCGAATTGTCGAGTTCACTGGTCCGGGGCTGCAGCATCTCTCAGCTGACGCTCGCTTTGCCATGTGCAACATGACGGCGGTATGTCATCACATTTCTAGACAACACCGACACTAGCGAGGTGAACCTTCGCTGATGGTATACAGGAACTTGGTGGCATTACTGGGGTGTTTGTCCCCGACCATATCACACATGAATTTATGGCCAAACGGCGTTTGAGACGACATAAATCGAGCAGTAACTATTTTCGGCCTGATGACGATGCAGAATATGCTGCCTCGTACGATATCGATCTGGGATGTGTTGAGTCATCTTTTGCCCGATACCCCAGGCCAGATGATGTAGTGCCTGTGGCAGATCATATAGGGATGCAGGTGGATGGGTGCTTTATTGGAGCCTGCACTACGACCGAAGAGGACCTTATCCTCGCCGGCCTTGTCCTCGAACAGGGGCTGAAGAAGGGTCTACAGCCTCAGAAAGAGGGCAAGAGGAAGATGGTTCCCGGGTCACTGCCAGTCCTTCGCCGATTACGAGAACTCGGCCTTGCCGATGTATATGAAGCCGCAGGGTTTGAAGTTGGCATCCCTGGTTGCAGCTATTGCGTTGGCATGTCCGCTGATCACGCAGCTCCCGGGGAAGTCTGGCTCACCTCTCAAAACCGTAATTTTGAGAATCGCATGGGCAAGGGTGTGTATCAATTTGCCTGGTCTGACATCCTCTAGCTGATGGAGGACGGTATAGGGTCAATTGGACACCTTGGATCTGCTGCCACTGTTGCGGCATCCTCCTTCAGCATGAGACTGACTGATCCCCTTGAGTTGCTCAGTGGTATTGACATGACTCACTGGAATATCATCCGCGGCACTGCAGAGTCGCCAGTGAGAACTAGCGCGTCTTTTTTGACCTACGTCGAGCCTAGTGGGTATCATGTTTCTCCAGAAAGATGTGATTCGATGAATCAATCTCATGAAGTACGAACAGCTCCGTCGCTTGACACTATCACAGGAAAAGTTCAACGACTTGGGGATTTCATTGACACTGATGCGGTATGGCTGAACTTCTCTGGTGTGCTATGCTTGACTAATCTTCCACAGCTGGCTCCGGCTGAGTTTCTGATCGGCATGAAAACGAATCAGCAGAGCGCTCTGCATTGCCTGCAGTATATGCATCCCGAATTTCGCCGACGTGTTAAAGATGGTTTCAACATTGTTGTTGCTGGGAAGGCCTTTGGGTGTGGCTCTTCGCGCGAACAGGCTGTCATGGCATTAGTTGGTACGGAGGTACATTCTTAATGTGGGTTGATGGCTGATACTCAACTATATACGTAGGTTGTGGAGTCCAATGCGTGATCGCAAAATCGTTCGCCTTCATCTTCCACCGCAACATGCCCAATATTGGCCTCTTGGGCATTACTATATCCGACGAGATATTCTACGAGATGGTCAGGGACGGCACCAATCTAACCATTGATTTTGAGACTCAAGTGGTCGATGTTGAGGGATCCAAATTTGAGTTCCAACTTAGTCAGATGGAGCGAGAAATGTATCGTCACGGCGGCATCACTTCTGCATTCAGAACATTTGGGAAAACACTGTTTAAGGAGCTGACGGCTGCCAATGATGTGCGAAGAGAGCCTAATGAGCAATCTTGTGACAGAGCAAGTGCATTGCAATGGTGATGGAATGATCAAATAGGTATCTGAGCTCGGCGAATTTGAGATGCTGTCTACTAATAATTCCCATATCAACTTTGCTTCATGCCTATTGGCACTTCCCCTTCATCTTTGCTCTATCCTTGTGTTTCGGTAGATTGAAATGACCGTGGACTTCATCAATCAACATACAAACTGAGATCATAAGAGGCTTAAGCCGAGAGATCGCAGAGCTGAGAACCACGGCAGAATCCATGGTGGGCATCGAAAGCACCCCCAGAGTCAATGTTGTGGCATCCACCGCTGGTCCTCCACATTTTTGCAGCGAACGAGCACCCTCGGGGCTGGTTTCATAGAAACTGCAAGTCGTCAGCCTGCTACTATGATCATTTCTGCTTTCGAAACTCACTGGACAGCGCACTGGCTGCTAGTGCATGAATTGAAGCCTTCGCGGAGAGTTCCGGTGTAGGTTAAGCCGGTATTGTAGTCAGTCAGATAAATGAGCTGGAAGGGGCCTCTTTCGTTGGCTTGATAGTTAGAGGCAGCCATCTGGCCATTCCAGGCGCTGGCATGGCCAGCGAGGGCAACGGCACTCTATACCTTGGTTTTTCGACCGGCATTAGTAAAGAAGGTTGTCCAGGGCGGCTCCTTCGAAGTGCGAACACGCTTGCACAAGCTAACTTGAGTCCCCTAACGAGTATAGAAAGGTATTACGGAGTGGGTTATCTAGTCACCCTAGTTCTGGTGTCCTAGCCTCCCAGAACTATTTTATCATACATCGGAAAATCTAGAGTACGCCCTACTCGTCTACAGCACAACCATATATCAGCTACACGATCCTATTGTGATGATTGTTTTTTTCCACAGACTACCCTAAGATATGGGTGCGATATGACGTGATGTAGAAGGAGTTCCAATATTATTGAGTGATTTTTCTGCATGGAACTGTGCCACCAAAGAATCGTTTCAATTTGATAAATATGGTACAGGATAAACAGTGGTATATCATGAATCAGACGGGGTGATCATCAACAACATCAAAAAAGGAAGTCATCGCTCATAATTCTGCAGCCATCTCCATCAAGACTGTGGTTCCTTGCTAGAGGAGCCTTGAAGCCAGCTTCCTGCACTCTGGACACCTCCGGAGATGGAATTGCCTACCGTCTGTGCCCCTGATGAGAGCGTTTGACCTGCCCCCTTGGCTCGGTCCACCATGGGGTCAGTGACGCCTCCGAGCGGACCACCATACGAGCCATCCTCATCCTTTCCATTTCTCTCGGCGCGGTTGATTCCTTCTTTGGATACCAGATTGCCGACAGGGGCGAGGACCCCGTTCTCTCCGAGCTGATTGCCGACGAAGTTGTGGACGTCGTCTTGAGCTTGGTCAAGCTGCCTGACGCCGGTGGCCTTGGTCTTGGCGAGGGTATCTACTCCGATGGAATCATTAGGCAATCGGTCTTCAAGTTGGTCATGATTGTTCCATACCTTTTGTGACATAGGAGGCCTTGTTGTCACCCTTCCCGAACCATTTCAAGTATTGTTCCTCGAGCCATGGCATCCACTTTTCATATTGGTCATTATAGGCTTCTTTCACCCATTCGGTGTAGGACTGCTGCTTTCTCTGGTCATCGGTGAGGTTGTCATAGAAATGACGCTTTTGCTCCTCTGTGTGCGTCTCGCCGCCGGTGATCTTGTTGACAGTGTCCATGGTGTTTGTTGGCTTCAAAGATAATTAATAAAAGTACTTGAAATACTCCGAGAGCGATGAAGCAGTATAATTCTAGGAGAAAAGCCTAGATATGCATGTCGATGTTGATTGCCATTGATATACCTACTCCTGTCACCACGCAGGAGTGGCTGCCTGGCGCATGACGTGGGTGGATCTGAGCAGACTAACCAGTTATTCAGTCATAAAAAGATATATGACATGCCAGGTTATTTCTCCTTGTTACTTAGGAGTTGGGACTGGTCTACCCTGGTATATTGTGGACTGTGGCATATGGTCCTTGACCTATGACATGTCTGCCTGAGGAATCGGAACCTGGCCCACCCAGTTGGCGCTGACGTCATTTCTCTCACAGCATCAACAATTCAACATCGGATAAGGGACTAACTACAGTGCAATACAGAACTTCCTGCTTTTGAGTGTACAGCATATTCGGTGTGGTTTCATTATAGAAGGTAAATGTATTGCCTATTTATGGTTAAGCCTGATTACTCTCCACGAGCACTAAGAATCAAGGCATCAATTCTAGGGCCACATTCGACTGACGGCATCATAGATCGCACAGACATGGTTTCAATAATGATAGGGAGATGAGCCAGGGAGTCAGGATCATCCTTCAAGACGGCTTGTGGCCTCTCCAACATCATTCAATCCTGGGGAAATACGAGCAGCGATTCAGAGTCAGCCTTACCAGGTACAAGTGCTTCGTATTCAGGGGGTAGTGGCAACAAGAGTTTGATGAGCCTCACGTCGCTCATCATGATCCAGCCTATTGTCGACCAGAATGCTCGTGTTTCATCAACATGTATACAAGAGGCTCCACCCTCACGAGTGCATTTTTAAGATTGATGCCATCAAGCCAATAGTGGGTGCATCGGACGATATAAATACACCCGAATACGAACTTTGTAGATCACAGATATCTGCCAAGACTGAGATGATTTCCCATTTTGGTTGCTTTCTGCGAGCTATGCATACTCACAGCCTCAGCTCTCCATCGGTGAGCAGCTTTGTGGTATAAGAATCGTTGAGACACTCTTGGGGGGGGTATGGAGCAAAGTAACAACCCGTCTCTCATCTTCCCTACCATCTCCCTTTGACTCTCATCACAATGAGGTTTCTTACCTGGACCGTTGCCCTCCTCTCTGCGGCCTGTGTTCAGGCCAACGAATGGCACGCGTACTACCGCCTGACCAGCGATGCCTATCAAGCCAAATTCAATGACCTTGTCGGCCAGGGCTGCCGTCTGAATTCCGTCAGTGGCTACGAACGCAGCGGCCAGGCCAATTACGCCGTCATCTTTGAGAAGAAATCGTCCGCTGCCTGGAAATCGCACCATGGCCTCACCTCCGATGCCTACCAGAAGAAATTCGACGAGTATCGCAGCCAGGGATACCGCGTCGTGCAGGTCAACGGCTATACCGTCAAGGGCAAGGACTATTACGCGGCCATTTGGGACAAATCGCCCTCCGCCGGCTGGATCACACGCCATGGCATGTCCGCCGACGGTATGCAACAGTACTTTGACGACTATCTCAAACAGGGCTACAGACTCACCCACGTGAGTGGCTACGAGCTCAAGGGAGAAGAACGGTTTGCGGCCATCTGGGAGAAGACGAGCGACAAGATCGCCTGGCAGTCGTACGCCAATCTCACCTCTGCCGAGTACCAGTCACGATTTGACAAGTACGTGAAGCAAGGATACCGCCTCGTCGATGTGGATGGATACCAGGTGGATGATCATGTTTACTATGCGGCCATTTGGGACAAGTCGCCCTCCGGAGCTTGGGTTGCTCGCCACGGATTGGATTCGCCGTCTTTTCAAGCTGCCTTTGACAAGTACAAGAAGGAGGGTTATGTTCTTCGGGCTTTTAGTGGATACAATGCTGGGAAGGAAGATCGCTATGCTGGTCTCTGGGTGAAGCCTTAGTGTACATTGGACGATGAAACCATTCAATGGGTGGATTAGTTTATATAAAATGAATCAAATTCTCATCTCTATTCTAGCTTTGATGCATTTGACTATTTTTCCAAGAAGGGGGAGGTGGGGAGGAACCATTTGAAGTCATGGTTGAGTGTCTGGTAGAGGATATTCCAAGTGTCCACAGGCGTTAGATATATATACCTTCGCCGTGTATGTGGCTTTACTCTAGAAACAAGGTATGAGCCGGGGTTTTTTTTTTATTTCGATAATCATGAAATGACTATACACGCTCGAGAAACCTTGAAACAAATAAAGAAAGCATGATAAAGATCTATTTGTGCGAGGTTCAGCCTTTGGAGTAGCCCACAACAAGTGAAGAAAGATGGAAAAATGCAGTATTTTGTTTTACTGTGGTTGTTTGGAATATAAACCATTGACTTCCCGTATTCTTCAACAAATGCCTCTATGGTGTAGTTGGTTATCACGCAGGTCTCATATTGCATGACTCTTCTGTCAACAGAAGGGAAATTCCTGAAATCCTGAGGTCTCCAGTTCGATCCTGGATGGAGGCATTTCTTTTTTTTTTTCTTTTTGGCTTCCCGCTCAAGGTCTCCACTGCCAAACATCCACTGTCTCTTTCTTTCTTTCTTTCTTTTTTTTTTTTCCGATCCCATACTATTTATTACACGGAGGTGATCGAATACATCTGTATATTCTCGGCTATACGCCCATTTCGATCTATTGACCTTAAATCCATCCAACCGACTACCACCATCCAGTAGTCGTCCTTCACGCAACTTCCTTCTTGTACGCCACAATGTACCGCTGGTCCTTCCATTCAGTCACAGTATACCACTCCTTCTTTGCTTCATTGTAACTGAGGTCTTCATTTCCCGGAGGGAAGTAGCTTGATCCCGTGGCTGCTTCTCCAGGGCTCCAGGTGAAAAGATCACCACCGTTCTTCTGACCGTTGCTCCGTCCCAGGTAAAAGGTGTCATTTCGAGAGAATCCGCCCTGCATGCGGAGGATGTCGACGCAGTATACCCAGGAAGCAGTCACAATCGTGGACTTGGTTTTGCGTAGACGGCGTGTCTGATAGTCCAAGGGGTACTTGACTAGGCGAATGGGAAGGGTGGCATCGTCGGTCTGATACTCGCCGACCAACAGAGTGTCGGGAGAATCCAGGCGATCGAGAGCGACCCAAGAATGGCGAAATTTGGCGTCGGGCTGGAGTTGGGTCCAATTGTAGACTCTATTCGGGTCGTTAGCATCTTGCACGGTCAGTAGCCGGCGACGAGCATCACTCACCTCATCTGCGGAAGCACATATGCATAGTTGGCTGCCGAGTAACCGCCCCCGCTGATCTTCCCAATGCCATCGCCCGATTCCACCTTCCAGATATTATCCATGTCGAACACCCGCAGCCCGTGGTTGGTATCCACCACATAGAGGGTATTCCCATACCACGCGATACCCCCCGCATGGATCGGCACCGATTTGAAGTTGTCCGCGGTGCTAGGTTCGACCAGCATCACATGGCGATACTTATGCGTGGCACGGTCCACAAAGCTCACCCGCACATTGGACCCGCCTTCCTTCTGGTACCAGCTAACAAGCCAGACGTCCTTGTCCTCATACGTGCCGGCGCCCAGGGCATCGCCCGAGCTAGTCATGCCCTGGGGGATCCATTTGGTCGTGGATTCGTCGCCACTATTCCACAGCCAGCGCTCCGACATGGGCGAGGTGACGACGCCCTTCTGCAGGTCGCGATTGGCATCGGCAAGAACCTGGGTCACGGTCACTTTCTTGCCGGCCGCGGTGAAGATCTTGGACAGCGCCGGGAGAAAGCGGTTGTCTGTCTCGTTGAGGGTGAAGTAGGACGGAGACAGGGACTTGGTGTCACCGGTACATGCCCGTGGATCTGCCACCGCAGAGGAAAGGAGGAAGAAGGGAAGCGAAACGGAAATAGCCTGGAGCAGCATCATCCTGGGTGGAAATAGGAGACGCGATTGGAAGTCAGGATGCAGAGTTGGTTCCCATCCGTCAGTTCAGTCCATTGCGTTGCTTTTATAGATGGCAGGGGCGGGCATAGTAGCGCCTCTGCCCCCCCCGAGTCAGCGAACCTATACTCCTATGCCGAATTGTATCAACATCCGAGACTTGGCAGCTGCACGAGTCAATGAGGAGCGCGAGATGAATCAGGTGGAGAAACCAGGGACATTGACCATAGCATTTTCGAAATAGGACACGAATCTCCAGCACATTTCAGTGGTGGAGACATCGGTTGGTCGCAGCGGCAGGAAATTGGTTCGTATTCTTCTGCAAAAATAGTATCAGTTGGTACTTTGGCCATTGCAGATCGGCAAAGAGTGGTATCCTGTGCTTGTATAGCATTTACTCTCATACTATACTATACTACCTTACCTTCGATGTAAGCAATCAAGAAGCGATGAAATGAGATCCTGGAGACTTCTCATTCTGGCCAATCACAGGCCAGCCAGACTCGATTTATGTGTTCGCACGCTGCTGCCTGAGGCAGGGATATTTCGTCCAATCAGATCGACACGATGTCACGATGCTGGGAAAACACCAGACAACTACAGTCCACTACCTATCTCTCTGCTGAGCACGACAAAACAGTCTTGCTTGTTGAGCATTCCCAACCACCGCTGTCGTCATGACATCCTCATGGATGGAATAAACTCGAGCTTGTCATGTCTGATCGGCCACCTCATGGAAATGCGACCGTGTCAAATGCCTCCGTATCTGGGAAGATGCGTCAGAGATCACGACAGGCATGTGGCCCTTGTCGTCAGCGAAAGAGGAAATGCGATGGACAGTTTCCCTGCTCGACCTGTACAGGATACGGATATGATTGCCAGTATATGGATGAACCATCAAAAGCCGCCAAGAGAAGCGCAGATGACGCCGGTCTGCTCCCACTGCCGCCTGCGAAAGAAGCACGGGTGCTGGAGTGGCAAGACACGCATGCCAACCGGGCCCCGGCGATCTCTACTCCTTCCAGTGGAATCTTGGAGCCCTTGAAATTGAGGTACATGGGGCGGCATTCGTCGGTGGCATTCCCGATGACAGTCGGGCTGGAGATGCAGGCGGCCAATCCGCCCCGTCTACACTCCTTTGCCTACAACCCAGGAGTCCGCGCAGAACCGGGCTGTGGGGTGAACTTTGACCTGGCCACCTATATCTCTTGGGACAAGGTGAAGAACCTGATGGACGTTTACTCGTTGACTGTCCACCCGGTGTTTGGCATCCTGGATCTGGAACGACTCTCTCAGCGCGGCGAAGAGCACTGGCACGGAAGGGATCAGGGGCTTGGCTTTGAGGCCCTGATCAGCGGCGTAATCGGGCTGGGATCTCTCTTTTCGGGCTTCCTCGGCGAGGATCAGGAGATGCGGATTGTGCGGCATGCCAAGGAGATCCTAGAGGATGCGTCGATCGGCCGAGTCCCGTCCATCGACAAGATCGCTGGTTGGATCTTGCGTACTGTCTATGTGCGTACGACGAGCCGGCCGCACTCTGCCTGGATGTGTAGTTGCACCACAATGCATCTCGTGGAAGCCGCTGGGTTGCATCAGCCCTTGGATGCGGTCGTGTTGACGACGGGCGATAGTGGTAAGAAGGCGTTGGAGGATATTGCAGAAACGCGAGAGCGCATCGCCCAGATTGCCCAATGTCTGAATATCATCATTGCTTACGACTACGGACGGTCGGTGGTCAACCTCGGCTTGACATGGAAGAGCGGCTTGAGAGATGGGGTGCGGCAAGGGGATTGGACGCCGCAGCTGTTCGACTTGGTCGGGGCTGTGCCTCTGGATCGCCATGCGGACGATGCTGCAAGGCGCAATGAGCTGATGGCCGGTCTTGACAAAGTGGCCCAGACCGTGGTGGAACATGACTTTTTGGTCTTGATCAAGGCCGATCTTGCCTTTTGCCTTTTCCGCCGACTCCGAGTGCTGGAGTGGACATGGCCGCCGGGATCGCTCCATACAATAGTCTCTGTCGGCCTGCTTGCTTTGCCGGCTGCCCGACGACTGATGGTTCAGAATCATCCGTGGTGGAACGTAGTTGGAACGGTCTTTCAATTCATCTGTGTTCTGATCGCCATCGATACCACCGAGAGTCTGGAGACGATTTCGGAAGCGATGGAGACACTGGAGATGATCACGGAACGGTTGAGTACGCATTTGGCGATCGAAGCCCTGCACACGGCTCGACACCTCGTCCGTGCGTCGCTGGAGAAGAAGCACAAAGGCATCTCGATTCTCGAACGGGTCTCGGGGATTTCTGACGGGGCAGAAGGACAGTGGCCGTCATTGGGATCCTTTCTGGAGTCCTTTCAGCAGACGCCTTCGATGGATATGGACTTTCTTCTCGGCATGGACTTGTTACTATGATGACCACTGACAATCCCACCGGCAGAAGAGAGCACCTGCGACCGTGGAGGTCGATCGTAAAGTGAACGGGGCAGAGGGCATGATCCGTGTCATTCAGGGTTACCATCGCATTTGATCTAATATACAGTCCCTCCAACAACTCCCAGACGCCTTAAAACATCTTGTCGAAAATGTTCTTGTCCCGATCCAGCTCATCCGCCTCCTTCCGCAGCACATCTGCTCGGAATTTCCTAAACGCGGTCTCGATCCGCTTCCTCCGCTCGGGGTCTGCTGTGATGCTGCGACTTCCACTGGCTGCTCCGGCGAAGAAGCCTAGGTGACGCGGTAGAGTCAGTATCGTCGATCTGTAAGATATCGTATCGTTGGTTGCTGATCGTAGACCAGGACGACGTACCCAGCTCTCCGCCCAAAAAGAGTCCACCTGCGCCGGCAAAGAAATACGTCGCGAAATCACCGAATGTCGTTGGTTTTAGCAGCGGCGTGATATCGGGAATGGTTTCTGCTTCCATGAGTATTGCACCTCAGTTCTAAACTGACGAAGGGATGTTGTGGGTACCTGTCCGACCATCGGCAAACACCACCTGTGTTGGCTTCTCCTGCGCTCGGAAGGCCTCGAAGAATGCCTTGCGCGTGCTGCGCAGTCGGAAAGCGACATAGAGACCGAGACCGATGCCCACTGCGGAACCGACAGTGGTCCAGAGCGAGACTTTGGAGGCGGCACTTTTCAAGACGTCGCGGTCTGCGGGCTGCAGGTCACTCTGCATGTGCTGGTCGGCGAGCCGCACGATCTCATCATTGCGGCGGTTGCGGGCGGCCGTGAAGGATTCAGGCATGATGATGATGATGATGATGATGATTGTTGAATAGATACAGATAGAGTGGTAGTAATTAGATTATAGAGGATGAGATGATCAACCAGTGTAGGGAGGAGGCTCTGGATGGGGATATTTATGGGGGATATTTATGGGGGATATTGGCCTGGGAGTAGATGACGTCAACGGAGAAGAGTGGATCAGGAAGAAGAAGAAGAAGAAGAAGAAGAAGAAGAAGGAAAAGAGAATGATCGAAAGGAGACTGTGCTATAGATCTCTCTTAGATATTGCTATTTGGTCTACAATATATACTATGTAATATATCACTTTTCTCACAGTAAGTAGGCTGGATAGGCTGCCACCAGTCTACCGTACCTACATACCTCTCCGGATACGATCAATAGAGACCTCTTCACCCTCTTCACTAAGAAACACATCCCCTTGTGTGGCTTCATCTAGTCGGATAGGCTCTACTAATTCACTTCTCCACGACGATCGCCTGGATCTCACGTACATCAATCGCCATGATTGATTGTCTCGAGTATCTAGGATGCCTGACGGAAGTCGACAGGGATACAGAAAGAGGCAAGCCAGCAGTCAATCAGTGGCCATCCTCTGTCGATGTGCAAGTAAGCAAGCCATAACGATGTGGTGCTAACCAGGGTATACTCGGATCGGTCCTCTTTCGTCCCTTGACAGGATACATTTCATCTACAGCGTCCATCCTCTCTCATAAATCCATCCTAATCACCATCATCACCACCACCACCACCATCACCATCATCTTCTCACTAACTATCATCATGAGCTCAACTACTCTCCCCTCATCCGCCGACTATCTGATCATCGGTGGAGGCACTGCCGGCTTGGTCGTCGCTAACCGACTCTCAGAGGATCCTAATCTTCGGGTCGTCGTCCTCGAGAGTGGCCCCGATCGGACAACCGATGCTCAGGTGCAGAATCCAGCGACATGGGCCACCCTGGGTGGTTCGGACCTGGACTGGAAGATGAAGATTGTTCCACAGGTCGGTATCTATCTCTTTCAAGCCACGGTACATGCAAATCACTGATCCATACAGCCTGGGCTCAACAATCGGACCCAGGAGCATCCGGCGGGCAAAGTGCTGGGGGGATCGTCGGCCATCAACGGACTGTTCTTCGTTCCTCCGTCTCCCGCAGGAATCAACGCTTGGGCAAAACTGGGAAATCCGGGGTGGACGTGGGAATCATTTGTGCCGTATCTACAGAAGACATACTCGCTGGTTCCTCAGGGGACGACCGAGGTCGACCTGACCCAGAAGACTCAGCAGGAGCCCGCCAGGGGTCCCATCCAAGTCACCTATCCAGCCCTGGCCGACCAAGACAACGGTCGTCTTATCCAAGCATGGAATGATGCCTTCCAAGCACAAGGGTATGAATTTACCGGTGACTTTCTGGCACAAGAAAAATCCGTGGGCACTCGTCCCTACACCGCGACGATCCACCCCCAGTCTGGGCTGCGCAGTGCAGCAGATACGGCGTACACCAGCACCATCGCCGACCGCGAGAATCTGACAATCGTGACCGAGGCGACCGTGCAAAAGATCCTGTTTGATGCCACCTCCGAGCCTGTAGCGGCCACCGGGGTGGAAGTCGCGTGGAATGGAGAGGTGACCACCATCCAGGCCCGTAAGGAAGTCATTCTGGCAGCCGGCGCATTCCATAGCCCGAAGCTGCTGGAGCTCTCGGGTATTGGCGAGAGGAACCGTCTGAGTGCATTAGGAATTCCCGTCTTGGTAGACCAACCAGGAGTGGGAGAGAACCTACAGAACCACCCGATGGCCGTCCTGCCACTGCCTCTCAAAGAACATCCCGATCTCGAAGCCCTCACGCCGGGTATCCAGGGAATGGCTTTCACCCGTCTTGACACCCAGGAACTGGAGACCCTCTTCGCGCAACACGCGAAATCCGGAACCCAGTCTGAGCAAGTGCTCCAGTCCATTCTGGCCGATCCCAATGAAGCCTCTGCATTTTCCATACTCGGCGTCATGCCCGGGAATGTCGCGTTACTGGCGGTGATCCCAAGCTTCCCCTTCTCCCGCGGCAGCATCCACGTCCCCTCCCCTGATCCCGACGCGATGCCGGTGATCGACGCTGGGGTTTTCACCCATGATGTGGATATCGAGATTTTGGCGCGCCATGTGCGGCAGTTGCAGCAGGTGATTGCCACGCCTCCTCTCGAACCGTATCTCCAATCTGGCCCCCCCGGTGATGTCGAGACCATCAAGCCGTTGCTCCGCGAGGCGATGGCACTGACCGCCAATCACATCTGTGGCACTGCAGCCATGCTGCCGCGTGAGGCCGGAGGCGTGGTGGACCAGGAGCTGAAGGTATACGGGACGAAGAATGTACGGGTGGTCGACGCCAGTGTGTTCCCTCTGATCACGCATGCCAATCCAATGGCGACGGTGTATGCCGTGGCGGAACGGGCGGCAGATCTGATTCGCAAATAGGAGCTTTTTTTTTTTTTTTTTTATCGAGCAAATATTGATTAACTGACTACTATACAGTATGTACGCTACTTGCTACCGGACACAAATGTCCATCCTGCTGCTCTATCCACCGCTCGCTCCCCACGGCGGTGCGCCCGTAGAAGACGTGTTCAGGATCGTACTTGTCCTTGACAGCCGTGAGCCGCTCGTAGTTCCGGCCGTAGAACACCCACTGCCAGTCCGGTTGGTTGAAATCTCCCTCATTGAGATACGCGCCTCCCCCAGGGCTCAGCGCGGCCAGTCGTGGGACCAGCTCGTTGGTCACCAACGCTTGATTCTCAAGATCGAGTGTGCGATTGGTGTAGGAATACGGTCTGTTCTTGCGTCAGTCTCCTACAAGGGCGGGATTATGCATAAAACCACGTACACTCCCAGGGTGAATGAGATGGCTGCATCGCGCCAAATCGGATTCACGGCGTTCCGGGGCGGAGGCGTGCGAGACACATTCACCGACACACCGGAAATCGCGGCCCCTGTATGCACTATCGCCTGCAGGGCTGAGAGGATAGAACGCGAACTCGCAGCCAAATCTGAGCGCGAGATGAGCCGGCCGCCGATCTGATACTCGGTGATGTTACTGGCGGGGTTCATTGTCTCGTAGCTCTGGTAGAAGGTGGGGAATTCATCAATCTCGTATGCTTACAGAGCACGTCAGTAAGTCGACCTTGATACAGCCTTGCAGTAGAGGATACACGTACAGTAGGACAGATTGTATCGCTGCAGTAGCTGCAACGTCGGCGCTAGCCCGGCCTGCAGCTGGGACAGACTACCCCCCGGCAGGGTGACAGGGGCCAAGCTAAAGGTCGAGTCGGAGATCAGCCAGATCGCCGCTGCTCCTGCATCGAGCAGAGGCAGCAGAGAGATCATGAAGGTGTGCACTACCTCCCAGAAGTGCTGTGAAGAGCCTCGCTTACCGGAAAAGGCGAGTCTGGCCGTCGACGTTCGCAGGTCGGGATACACCTTGACGGTGGCGCTCAACACCACTGCATAGGTGCCGCCCCCTCCGCCAGACAGAGCCCAATAGAGATCCGAATTCAGTGTTGGTGACGCCGTCACAACATCCCCGGCGGCCGTCATGACTTCCCACTCCAGGACCTGATCCGCAGCGAGCCCGAACTTGGACGCCAGTTGGCCATGACCCCCTCCTTGGGCATAGCCACCCACTACGCCCACGCTGGGACAGTTCCCCGTCACCAGAACCTTCCCCTGGGCGTGCGCTGCCTTCATGGCCTCGAAGCCCTGAACTCCAGCCCCCAACTGCAGAGCGGGGCCGGTGTATGTGGGTGACGCGTACTGGGGCCGATACGCGGTGTGCTTGAGATGATGCATCCAGAGGGCCACAGCACCAGCGCCGGTCGATTTGCCAAGATAGTCATGGCCCGTGTTGCGAATCACCAGGCGGATATTGTGGGTTCGGGTGAATTGCAGCGTTTGCCGCACATCCTCGGGGTCTGTGACATTGACTGCATACTGCACCAGCGAGCCTACCGTACAGGTGCTATCGGGGCCCAGAAATGGATCACAGGAGAAATTGGCGAACCAGGCGGCCATGGGGGAGGAGGGGGTGCTGTAGTGGACAGAGGGCAACGGCCAGACATCTTGCAGTTGGCTGCATGCCGAGGCATCATAGGCTGCAAAGGGACCGTCACGGTGGCAGACACTCCCCAGAGGAACAGTGGCGATCAGCTTGCCGCCGAGAGAAGAATTGAATGCACTCCACTCGGAGGGGGAGGGCCAGCAGGGATCCGTAGGAAAACAGCGACAGGACGAGTCGGCGCTGTTGGGGTTGTTGGTGATAGCATGGGCTGGATGCAGGAAGAAGGGCAAGAGCGAGAGACCCAGAGCCAGCGGATAAGCGACAGCCATGTTGGAAGATGCTGAATGGAGGGAAATGAAAGGTGTCCTGGTCCCAAGGAGTCCGACTTGCCCTCCCTCCTCCCCTAGTCGGTTTATAAGTGTGGATGGAGAACAAAGGATCGTGAACCATGAAGCTAATTTGCGACGCTTGCTATTGTACCAGAGACTAGCATACGAGTGTTCCCATTCTTCTCCTCTCAGGTTTACTAATTTCAATTGCTTATTGGCAGGGAAAAGGGCCGATGGTCGAATCACACCCGAGTGCAAGGGCCATGATCAGCCTCCAGAATGTCACTAATGCTGCATGTCCCCCTCTTTTGCTTTTCATTTTTTGCTTTCATCCAGTCTCAGATCTCTTCAGGAATCGTCCCATAACGAACCTTCAGAACCAGACTAGCTCTCATGCCATCCCTCGCTAATGCAGTGCAACATCACTTCATTTCTCCTGACAGCCACGGCAGCGAATACAGCACGACCTGCCACACGCACCACCATTTCCACGCCCAAGCGTCGTTGCGGCCCTGCAACACTCGAAGTCCCACCCACAGTCCCATGGTCATTGGCACGAGCGATGGTCCCCAGGATAATTGCCAGAACCATGCACCGATGACGCTCCAGAAGAGGACGAATCCCGCAATCAGCCGGCGCGATAGTCGCTCCCCCAGGACCAACGGCCATGTCTTCCGGCCTCGGCTCCGGTCGCCCGCCTGGTCCTTGAGATCCTGTACTTGCATCGTCGTGAGAATCACGGCCCCTATCAAGCCAATCCACTGGTATCCGCGATCGGAGAGCTGGTGGGTGGTGGCGCCCACGGCGATACGCAGCGAGCTCGACAGATACAATCCGTAGGCCGCGGCGATGATGAGATCCCGCACCAGCTCGTCGCCTCCCTGCAGATCATTGTAGAGCCAAGTCAAGAGGAGGATGAGGGCGCCCTCCCTCCCCACTCCCAGGAGGGAGCTGATTGTCCACACGGTCGGAATGGCGATGAGCATCAGCCGTCTAGTGGCGTCTTGAGTGATCCGCTTCCTGGGCAGCGGACGCCACGGTTTGTTGATCCTATCTTCCTCCTGTGACTGCGGCAGCCGCTGGTTGGCCAGATCAAACACGAAGATATTCGCCCAATTGAATAGGATCATCTGCGGCAGCCCTTGGAGGAGGAGACTGGCGGCCGTTGGACGATGGAGACAGTCCGTTAGCACGGGCGCCGCTAGTGCTGCCAGCAGGCCAAACCCGCTGTTGGGGAGCACGAAAGTCGCAAAATTGCTTTCGGTGAAATGCCAGATTAGCGCTGGCAATTGCGCCAGAGAGGGCCAGGTATCGTCGGACATTATGGCTGCATGCGATGCCTGCTAGACTAGAGGGTTTCCGTTTTTTACGTCTCCTCTTGAAAAGAGAGCGATTGGGGTCGATCGCCCTTCTTATACCATCATCATGATAGACCAACGCGGGGATTATTTGGAGGATTTATTGTTCTATCGGTCAGTCTCCGTCCGACAACCGCTATCTACACTCCCCAGGTACACTGCCGCCATAGGGACTTGTCGTTGAGGCTGCTTGGACTCCTCCCACCAACATGAGCCCTCTTGCGTATATCTTGTTTGGAGGGACAATCGGCCTGGGAATGCATCATGGTCTCTTCATCCATGGCGAATGGCATATCCAAGCTCCCTTGATTGTCCTTTATCATTTTACCTGCTTCTCTGTCCTGTTGATGACCATCAGTCATGCCGAATGGTTGATCGGGGGTTATCTTCTCTCCCTCTACACTAGCATTGCCGTCTACCGGCTCTTCTATCATCGATTGAATTCCTTTTCTGGCCCGGTGCTGGCGCGGACGACCAAGCTATGGCATGTGTGGAAAGCACGCCATCGCCAGAACCATCTCGTCTTGCTTGATCTCTACCAGAGATATGGGGAAGTCGTGCGAACCGGTCTGTTCTTGTCTCTTCTCCAAGTGCATTCAACTCTGATGCAATCGACGTAGGTCCCAGCGAGGTCACCGTCTTCCATCCAGACGTCTTCATGGCCATTGATGGACCAACGAACAAATGCGTCAAGTCGGAATGGTACGATCTGTTGCATCCCGACCGCGCACTGGTGACGGTGCGAGTCAAGGAAGTGCATTCGGCACGCCGTCGGCAGTGGAATCGAGGATTCTCCTCCAAGGGTTAGTGTTCTCCTGTGCGTGATGATGGACGAGTAGCTCATGGACAAGCCCTCGATCAATACTCGGAGCGAATCCTCGCCTTCATCGACCAGCTGGACCACTGCATCGAGAAAGACATTGCCGCTGGCCGTGTCTCCGAGGCCACCGACTTGTTCTACTGGCTGGGATTCGACCGCATGGGCGACTTCATCTTCAGTCGAACCTTTGACATGCTCTCCCGACAGGCATGGCATCATATCATTCTCCTGTTGCAGCGGGCGCTGTCGATCCTGGGCCCCCTCAGCCCGGTCCCATGGCTGATCCATATCGCTTTCAAGCTCTTCCCGCGGGTTTGGGTCCTGCGCGACTGGTTTAACATGATGACCTGGTGCGAGGCCCAGATGCGCAAGCGCATGCAGGTTGTCTTGCCTATTGGTTGTCCTGCAAAACCAAAGCTAACTAACCTCGACGTAGATGCCCGACGATCCCACCAAGGTTCCCGACGTCGCCCACTACCTCATCCAGGACGCCAACGACAGCCCCCAGGACAAAGGCTGGCTCACTGGCGATAGCATCCTGGCCATCGTGGCCGGTAGCGAGCCTACGGCTGCCGTTCTCGTGGGCGTCTTTACCGAACTAGCCAGGCATCCCCAGCATGCGGAGACGATCCGGCGGGAGATGCAGCAGCTCGATATCCGCGACGCTCGGGCTCTCGCACAGCATTGTCCGCATCTCGACGCGGTGATCTTCGAGGCGCTACGACTCTATCCAGCCCTGCCGACCGGGGGAAACCGCAAGACGTTGCAGGAGGGCACGACGATCGGAGGCACGTTTATTCCTCCCGAGACGACGATAGTGGCGCCGCGGTTCGTCATTTCCAGAAGTGAGTCTTCCTGGTTCTGTGGGAGAGCCGACAGTCTCCTGATAAAGACATAGGAGAGGACTGCTTTGAGCAAGCCGATCAGTTCATTCCGGAACGCTGGACGACGCGACCAGAAATGGTCCGCAATCGCGCAGCCTTTGCCCCATTTGGAACAGGTAGATCATTCCATCGATCGTGATCACCCTGGACAAGCCGCTGACTGTGATAAGGCCACCATAGCTGTCTAGGCCGAGCGCTGGCCATGAACGACATGCGTCTGGTGACGGCACGACTGGTGCAAAAGTACAACTTCCGCTTCCCACCCGGCGACAAGGGCGAGGCTGTCTTGCGGGATCTGAGGGATCAGTTCACCTCGAACCCGGGTCGGTTGCGATTGATCTTTGAAGTACGGAAGAAGAGGAACCCGAGTGACTCGGATTAGAATAAATACGTGTTTTTAATTCTTTTTATCATGGCTTCATTATATATTACTACTGGACGGTGGGGGCTATCCTGCCTGAACCGAAATCTCCCGCTTCATCTGGATCGCATTCGGTTGCATATTCCGCACCAGCTCATTCGTGTCATCGCTCTGCTGCGTGCTATTCCTGGACCCAGAAACAACCTTGGCGTAGTACCCGGCCGACCAGCCCAGCTCCGGGTCGCCGTACCTGTGCTGCATCCCACTCGGCCGGCGGGTGGGATCGCTGCCGATGGTACGTTCGGCGGCGCGCAGGTTGGGACGATTGGGGTTGAACCGCTTGGAGGGGAAGAGCGGTTCGATGTAGCGGCGAAACAGTGGAGCCAGGGCCGGCAGACTGGCGATTATCATGCTCAGCCAGAGCTCGAGGAAGCTGACGAGGGCGATGAGCGAGAGGCCGTAGACAAAGTCGCTGTTAACATCGGGATCGAGGGTGATGATGAGGCGCCAGATCATGACGGCTACGACACTGGGAAACTGTTAGCGAGAGTATTGGCGAGGAAGGAGGAGGGGGGGATGGCTCAGCGGACATTAATCCCATGCCGAACATGGCGCCGATGGTGACCTTGTTACGGATTGCCATGTGTAGTTTCCAGAGCGCCGGGACGGGCAGCAGCGCGATGATGGTGTCCAGGACGATGTTTAAGACAATCGACAGGATCTCCTGGAGTGTGAGCGAGCGACAGCCGCCACCGGGTACGGGATCCCAGCCGTAGGAGATGGGGTGACACTGGGTGAGGAAGATGGGGAGAAAAGCAACAAAATAGGCGCCGACGAGGCCGCTGACGATCCAGACGAGGATGCGGATGGGTTTGTAGGCGCGAAAGAGCGTGGTGTAGAGGGCTAGCATGGATAGTTTGCAGCAGACAGTGCCCACGAGCCAGGTCATCCCCGACGCGATGATGAGCTATGCTTCGCTCTTAGCGATCTCGACGAGAGTGGATGGAGAGACATCGGAACGGCCAGATAGATAGATACCTTGTATTGCACTCCGATTTCCTCATCGGACAGTTCGTTCGTATGCGAACCCAGACCGTTGGCAATGGCCCACCAGGCCAATGCCGCCATGGTACAGGCGCTGACCTACTCCGTCTTAGTAGCCAATCGATATGGTAGAGACGCCGAAGCACGAACATATGCTACTAAGATAGCGTAATCACTCAGTTGGAAGCCCTTGCGAGTGATGTGGATGGCCCATAGGCGTAGGGCCATGACGAGGGTGGTGACGCCAGTGAAGACGATCATCCAGATGGCCAGACTCATTCCAGAGAGACTGGCAGCCATTCTGGTCCGAGAGGCTCACAGCACATCGACAACAGAAAGGCCCAGAAGGGGGGGGGGAGGGGGGATTGATGGTGAGCGAGGTGTTGAGAAGGCTGCAGAAGAGGCGGTTCCAGGGCTGAAGGATTCCTCATTGAAATAAGCACAGCAGAGAACGAGAAAAAGGGAGGAGCAGGAGGAGGAGGAGGAGGAGGAGGGGGCGAAGTCAGCCGTGTCTGCAGCACAGATCCATGTGCATGAGATGGTGGTGAGAAGTCTAGTCTATCTAGTTAACTAGTTGTTGCAGAACTGGCAGCGTGTTTGTTTAGGTGCAGCGATCAGCGCTGGTGGAAATGGCTGACTGCATGAAGGAGTATGCAGTCCAACGAGGGCTTGATACTTGATAGGGGACAGGAGAGCCCGGACTCGGGTATAACATGCTTATTATATCCGGATAGAATGATTTAATCTCGAGTCTGGCCCATGATGAGCGAAGTCGATGGCGTCTGGCTCTATCTACCCTTTCTCTGCAGATGTTTTGGACAAACAATGGGCAAGGAGGGCTGCATATCAGATGGACGATCATTCGTAAACTGTCTCAGTCTTGTCATCATTGATTTGCAGGGAGTTATTTCATACGATTCAGACGAGTTGATCAATTCCTCAATTATATTCCTCTACGCCGTAGTCAAGTCACCTGTTAGGCCATTCTTTGTTCCCTGTCGCTGTTCCACGAATCAGTCCGTGAGCCCTGGAGCCTGCTTGACTTTCTTTGTCTGCGCCCCGGAGCTAAACAATTGCCATCTAATGGCTTAAGCGGGATTCTGGATGATAAATCGACTTTCGTCTGGCTGTCCAAGACTCCAAGTACTAGATTAGTAGATTGCCCCCCCCCCCCGTACTTTGGCCGTGCTGATATACATCCTCCGCATACTCCGTGCTGTCTGCCACCCATCCTCCCACTTCTGGCACGGTCGCCATCACGAGAATCGCTTCTTCTCTACTCACTAACACCTTCATCATGCAGCCTCCTCTTCCTTCGGTGACTGCCACCTGGCATAACCAGTCCTATGAGGCGATCTCGCCTACACGGCCCGAGCTCAGCGCTCAAGGCAAGACGGTGATCATTATCGGCGCTGTACGATCCCGCGGTTCTAATGAACTTATTTCCCCATTGTTCTTTGTTCCTGTCAAACTTTATATCCATCTTTAAATCTGTACGACTGGCTGACCTCAACTTCAATGTTTTCCCCCTCTTAGGGTTCGGGAATCGGTCGCGCCACAGCTGTCTCGTTTGCCCGTGCGGGAGCCAGTAAACTCGTCCTCATCGGGCGCAATGAAACCAGATTGGTCGAAACGCAACAGTCGCTCGCCTGCTCGAGTTCGATCCATGCGATCAGCATCACCGATGAGGCTGCCTTAAGCGAGGTGGCCACCAGCGTCGGTCCCTGGGACGTTCTCATCCTCGCGGCGGGCTATCTCTCCGACCCAGCGTCCATCCGCACCTCGTCTACCGATGACTGGTGGCAGAGCTTCGAAGTCTGTTTCTCTTCTTTCTTTGTCCTTTATGCTGTATAGGGATTCTGGTCATTAAATTGATGGTGCACAGACCAACGTGAAAGGGCCCATGATCGCATCCAAGGTGTTTCTTCCGACCGCCCACGCGACCAACGCCGCCATCGTCGCTTTGACTTCCGCCGTCGTGTTTCCCACCCAAATGCTCGTCGGGTTGTCGGCGTATGTGTCCTCGAAGCTGGCTCTCCTCAAGTTCGTGGAGTTCCTGGCTGCGGAAAACCCCAATCTGTTCGCGGTCTCTGTACAACCCGGCATGGTGGAGACGGACATCTTCAGGAAGTCGGGGGCGAATGCCAGCTTAGTCCCTGTGGATCAGGGTGGGTGATCCACTGTACTTGTTTAGTTGTTCAGGAGAAGCTCTGATGCATTGAACTGACGATGTATAGTCGACCTTCCTGCCGACTTTCTGGTCTGGTTGACCAGCCCCGAGGCCACATTCTTGAACGGTCGTCAAGTATGGTCCAACTGGGACGTGGAGGAGCTCAAGAAGAAGGCCGAGGAGATCCAGTCGGGGTCATTGTTGACGGCAGGGATCTACGGCTGGCCTTTCCAGCCTTGATGTGATGGTTTGGATGATGTTAATGTCGAGCTAATGGAAGCGGATGACCTGATGGATGATGATGATGGCGGGTTGGTATCACCCATATTTATTTTCTTGATGTTCGCCTGCGCTGAATTGCCATCTATGGATACGAGCGTCACCGAGTATATACATCGTAGAAGCAAGAAAAGCCATGATTGACGAGATCCAAGGCAACCCTTGACTGCGGTATATTCTTGATTAAGAACCATGATCAATGCACACTTGGACATACCCTCTTGTCGGCTCAGACTTCACAGCCACCAAAGCGTTCCATGTTACACAAAGCCATCTGGAATTTGGAAGAACTTGCCCGATGCCAGGGGTACTGCACAGACCTGCACAGAGGTTTTGGAATAATTCCCACATCTCACGTCAGATCAAAGGGGGATATCAACTATAGGATGGGATGGGATGGGATACGGAATGCCCGATAGAACGAGTCGCCTCTGTCCCTGGCGAAAATGAGATTAGACCCTTGCACTGTGCTGGAGCAAAGTTGAGGAGCAAAGCCACTGCGTGATAGCACCCTTGGTTAACCAGCGGTGTCTCCGGATATCGGAGAAGCCGCTGCAGGGCTGAGTCGGTCTCCTGGAGGACTACCTACTCTGTTCGCTCTGGATGCCCGATGTGCGGCCGGGAATCATTCCAGAAATGTTGGACCCGAACGCCCTTGCACGGCGGAGTTGCCGAGACTGACAGTGTTCGATCATTCCATGAAGCAAGGGGGAACCAAATGACAAGAGGATCTCCGAGTGGTCTGCACCTACACGTGTATGCCTTGAGTAACATCCAAAGATGGACCCCGTTCATGAAAGGAGAAGCGGTGAAACGGATGATATCAATCATCTGATCATTGGGGGACTGCATCTGCCAGTCCACCCACGTTGAAAAGTAATACTTCTCCCTGGGGACATCGTGCTCCCCTCTGAAACAAGCAGGCTGCCGGAAATCGAGAATGCTAGGTACAAGAATGCCGGGATCCGAGTTGCAATGGAATCATGGCACGATCAGCCGATGGGCTTGGAGATGCATGCAACCTCACCTGGGAATCTTGTCCTTGGCGGCGGCATTCTAGAAGTCGTTCTTGACCGAACTGACTCCTGCCTCAGCATTTGGTTGGAGGGAGATGGGATATGGGACAAGGCTTGTTCTTCCCGTCCGAGCCAGCGCATAGCATCGGACGACTTCTTCCCCATGGTCACCCCAAGATCGTTTCCCGTTGGGTGTCATTTCCCACCGGTTAACTCTCTAGAAATGGAGATATGGACGATCAACGCGGGGTTGGGGAGTGAATCCGGGGCATGCCCAAGACGCTTCGAAAAGCGAACGGAGCCGGACGGAAGGCATGTTAATGTTATCCACTGGAGAACCCAGGGCTCCACCCAATCTCGTGTATTGACTAATGAGTTGCTAATTGGTATGTTTCCTTAATCCTTAATCCTTATTTCCTAGTTCCTAACTTCCTACCCTAATTTCTGGACATGGAGATTCCGCAATGGGATTAGAGTGAGACATTTATATGACGCAAGCATTCACGATGCAAGTCAGCCTGATTGCCTGTCGCAGCCCTGAGTCGCCGCATTGGGTCTAAGCGTCAGATCAAGGACTGTTTGAACCGTCATATCATTATTATTATCTGACTTACGGATTGCATGAATCAATAATAATAATAATAATACTAATACTAATACTAATGATAATACCAATGGACTGATTGCACACGAGACACCGGATGGATAATACTACGAGTACAAATCGGCTGATTGATTAATCAACCAGGATTTATGCAGGGCTAAGCCCGGTTGGGTTAGACTCTTGATGGGATTGAGTTTTTCCGGTCCTGTACTGGTCCATCACACGGCATACGACGCTAAACTAGATTCCGCTAGCCGTATCCATCTTTCACCAATCAGCATCGTTAGAAAACTGCCCACACCGTAAGTGGCGGTATTCCGCTAATGGAATGGAAGTACCTACGTAAGTAACCTAGGGTACCTAGGTACCTAGGTCCCTAGGTATAGAGTACTCCGTAGTTACTCCGTAGTTACTCCCTCGGGCCTAGTTCCTAACTTCCTAACGTACTAGCTTACTAGCTTACTAGTTCACTACTCTTCCTATTAGGGTTTATCTTGAACTCTCAGTCTCATCCTTTCATTATTCTTGCTTACTGGATCTTCTCGTAGAGTCTTAGAGCCGGTTGGGCTGTCGCCTTGGGTCGCGCCACGCGGTCGATCTTCCTGCAGAAGCTTTGCTTGGATTGGACCCGATAGCATCATCCGTTGAGGCCGTCTATCCTCGGTCTCTCCCTTGCGACCATCGCCTCGAAGAGTGGACTCACTTTATCGACAATCGACATGCTTCTCCAGATGGTTTCACTGCCTCCCCGCATCGATCTCTCCATTTTCGCGGGGACTTTTCGGCCTCCTGAGGCTCCTGGGCCTCCTGGCGCGTGGATGGTGATATCTATTACCAAATGCAATCACTCTTAGCCCTGGTTAGCTGCTATCTTGACTCCACGCCACGATGGGTCCTGCCGTTTCACAGCGTGTCATTGAGCGTCGGTCCTGGCTTAGTCGGGTCCAACGGAGCAGAACCTGCATGTGGCAAGTTTGGCAACTGAACCCCACTGCGAGGAATGAGAGGATTATTCATTTCGTTTCCTACAATTAACTACGCCCGTATCTCTGCTATCGGGGTCGTCGACGGAGTAGCGAGAGTCGATCCATTGATCGGCCCTGGGTAGTCATCCTCATACCACTAACCACTGTTCCAGCGGTCCACTACTTAATTCCTGCTAGTCTACGTGAGATTTATGAATGATCTCGTTTATTTCTTCCCCCCATCCCATCCCATATCCGTCCATTCTTTCCCCTTCTCTTCTTTCCTCTCCTTGTCCTTGTCCTTGTCCTCCTCCTCTCGACGTGAGAGCCTTTCCCCCTCCCCTCCCCCCCCTTCCCCCATCTTTGATCACCCTCATCCCTCTAGTCCACCTCTTTTCTTCTCTCTCTCTCTCTCAGCATGGGCTCCGTCGATATATCCGACTACTCCGACACCAACAAGGTCGTGCGGACCGACAATGAGAAGAGTGATGGCATCATCGCTGCCCCCCCTCAGTATGACGGGGATATGGTGGGTGAGATGAGCGAGGCGGAGCGCAACATCTACGAACACGGGGTGAAGAAATTCAGCCGGCTCGGGTGGAAGCGTCTGACCATCGTGCTCATTGTCGAGGCCATCGCTCTCGGCAGTCTGTCCATCCCTTCTTCCTTTGCGACGCTGGGGATGGTGGCGGGTGTCATCTGCTGTGTCGGCCTGGGATTTGTCGCCATCTACACCAGTTACATTGTTGGTCTGGTCAAGCTCAAGTTCCCCGAGGTCGCTCACTATCCCGATGCCGGGCGCCTCCTGTTCGGTCGGTTTGGCTATGAACTGGTCAATGCCATGTTGATCCTGCAGCTCACCTTCCTCACCGGCTCGCACTGCTTGACTGGCACCATCGCCTTCACCAACATCACCGAAAGTTCGATCTGTTCCGTGGTGTTCGGCGTCGTCTCCGCCATTCTGCTGCTGTTGCTCGCCATCCCGCCTAGTTTCGCCGAGATGGCCATCCTGGGTTATGTCGACTTTGGCTCGATCATCGCCGCCATCGGGATCACCATCATCGGCACGGGGATCAAGAGCACCGATGCGCCTGGTGGGCTGTCGGCCGTCGAGTGGTCCGCCTGGCCCAAGGAGGGCACCACCTTCACCGACGCCTTCATCGCCGTCTCCAACATTGTCTTCGCCTACAGCTTCGCCATGTGCCAGTTCTCCTTCATGGATGAGATGCACACCCCCAAGGATTTCGTCAAGTCGATCTGGACGCTGGGCTTGGTGGAGATCGTCATCTATACCGTCACGGGGGCCCTGATCTACGCCTTTGTCGGCGTGGACGTGAAGAGCCCGGCGCTGCTGTCGGCCGGCCACACGCTGAGCCGCGTGGCCTTTGGCATTGCCCTGCCCGTGATCTTCATCAGCGGTTCCATCAACACGGTCGTCTGCGGCCGCCTGATCCACGGGCGCATCTTCAAGAACTCGCCGATCCGCTTCATCAACACCCCCATGGGCTGGATCACCTGGCTGGCGATCATCACCGCCATCACCGTGGCGGCGTTCATCATCGCCGAGGTCATCCCCTTCTTCTCCGACCTGCTGTCCATCTCGTCCGCCCTGTTCATCTCGGGCTTCACCTTCTACTTCCCGGCTCTCATGTGGTTTATGCTGCTGCGCGAGGGCAAGTGGACCGAGCGGAGGAATCTGATGATTGGCGCCCTGAACCTGGCCATTCTGATCATCGGGTTGGTCACCCTGGTGGGTGGCACGTACTCGAGTATTGATGATATTGTAAGTTTCTCTCTCTTGTGCACCGGGCTTGCTGCGACAGCGGCTCATTCTACAATAGATCCTCAACTACAAGGCGGGTACCGTCAGAGGCGTCTTCGCCTGCTCCATGTCTTAGACGGCTTACCAGACTCTTGCGAGCGCTGGTTGTATTATACGATGACTGTGACTCCTCTCATCACGCTCTGAAATGAAATGAAATGGAGAGGGCAGGAAATACGATTCATCGACTTTCTTTCTTTCTCGGTTTATGATTTCTCCCCCCTTCCCCCCTTCACGGCCACCGGCTGGCTAGACATAGACGATATGCATGTACATATTATGATTTACCCATGTTTTTGAGCAAGCGATCATCGAACCATTCCAATCATCCTACGTTCAGATTCCCTTCTCTGTATTTCTCTGGATTTCTCTGGATTTTATTTTATTTTATTTTTTTCTTCCAGCCATCGTTTTCATCTCCGTGTGGTGGATTCTAAAGTATCAGGCTAAAATGGCTCCCTTGGACCACCAACCGCCTCACCAGTCAACGGGCAGCGTTGGACGGTCAAGCTCCGGGGGCTGAACAAGTCTAGAAGAACTTTATGGTCTAGAAGAACCTTATGGAAGTTATGGATAAAGACCGGCTGAGATTTCGGACCCGGATTCGAAGGAAATCATGACCATGAAACCAAAAACCCACCGAAGGGCCGACCGAGTTTTCCACCAGTATATCGGGGGATTTCGGGTGGGCAGGCTGGGCATTCCACGGTTAGTTTACACAGTACTTCGTAGTGCTAGCAAGGGTAAAAAAGAATGAAAAAATAAAATAAATAAAATTAAATAATCGCGCAAAGGCTTCGTTATCTACAGAGTGTTGATCGCATTGGAATGAGAAATCCGTCGAGATACTGTTGTAGTACAGAGTGTGGCTGTGGGATCATTCTCTCTATCTCTATCATCTACCGAAACATGTCCGTTCGCAGCGTGCAGATCCGCTGCACACGACAGATGGAGTCATTTATTTTATTCTCGGTCTTCTGCCCTCTTATCTCTTGCCAATCAAAGTCATACTAAAGTTCTAACCGGCCTTGCTCAAGGAGAATCCTAAGCCCGTAGGTAATCGTCGGTCTGTGCGGACGGTCAGATGTTTTACCTCCCGGTTGCCTGACAAGCCGATCATCCTGGGTATTAACGCTCTCTGAGATAGCCCTCTGCATCCCAAACGCCCTCACGGATAGGGCTTGACCTCATACCGTCGGCGAAATACCTCGTCTACATGCCCCAGGTAGTAAGTTCCCGGCGCGAGACTCTCCACGTCGCCCGTGGGAACATAGTTCTTCTGCTGGTATGCCGTCTCGCGAAGTTTACACATCTACCGCACCAATCCGAATCAGCTTCTCGACTGGCCGTCTCTCTCCCGGTCGCATGATCTCTTACCTGATCGTAAAATGCCGGCGATACCGCCGTACGTGCGCCCAAGCGGTCATGCAGGTTGATCTTCCGCGCCATTGCCGCCGTATCCCCATGCACCCGAACGCTGAACAGGGTACTGGCGAGACCACTGCCGTAGCTGAATACGCCGATGCGGCGACCCTGCAGCTGGTCGCTGGGGATGTTGCTGATCAGGCTGATCAGGCCCGCATAGGCACTGGCCGTGTACATATTGCCGCAGTTGGTCGGCAGCGTCAGCGAGGGCTCGACACGGCGCGCGAACCGCTCCTTGGTGAGAGCGATACACAGCTTCTCCAGGGCCTTGTCGGTCAACGACTCGGTGAAGTCAAGTTCTTGGACCGGGGACGGTACTCCGTCATCAAAGGACGCGGGCTCGAGTTTGAAGTCGTTGAACAGCAAGCGACCGTATCCCTTGGACACGAGCTTGCAGTTCGGTGCATGGAAGACAAAATAGTCAAAGGTGTCCAGAAAACTGCCCTGGTGACCATTGCCATTCTGCTTCGGTTCTTCCGCGCCCGCCCGGGCACGCTGCTTACTCTGATACCGCTGGTAGCATTGGTCCAGCGCCCCCAGGTAACACGTGTTGGAAAACTGCCCGTCGACCAGCGGGTACTCGGACTTGAAATCCGCCTTGTAGAAATCATACATATGCTTCATGCACGAGCCGCGGAACGGCTCCAGCACGAGCGGCGCATCGGGCCCGATGAGCATGGCCACGCAGCCAGCGCCGCCCGTGGGCCGCGCCGCCGGCGTGTCATACAGGGCGATGTCGCCGGCGACGACAATGGCGTCGCGGCCGTCCCAGGCGGACGACTCGACCCAGTTGACCGCGTTGAGCAGGGCGCTGGTCCCGCCGTAGCAGGCGTTGTATGTGTCGATGCCCTCGATGTCGGTGTTGTCGCCGAACAGCTGCATGAGCACCGTCTTGCAGGACTTGGCTTTGTCGAGGATGGTTTCGGTGCCGACCTCGAGGCGGCCGATGGTGTGCGGGTCGATCGCGTACTTGCGGAGGAGGGAGGAGACGGCCGTCAAGGCGAGGGAGTAGAGATCTGGGATCGATGAGTGATCGATGTTATCACCGAGCAGAACGGAGCCATACCCTCGCGGTCATCGCAGAAACTCATGTTTTGCTGGCCCAGTCCGATCGTGTACTTTCCTGCGCTGGCTCCGAGGAAGGACTCCAACTCGGCCTGGGGTACATACTGCGCACGTTGTGAGCTCGATCTTTCCCTCAAACCAAATACCCCGGCAAGCGGGCGAGAGACTTACTCGACTGGGGAAGTAGACCTCCAGGGCCTTGATACCCACGTTCTGTGCTGGCGGCATGGCTGAACCACGGAGTTTCTGACTGATATCTGTCCTTTCACAACTCGAAGAACGGTGGAGCGAAGAGAGAAATTACGCCTCACGAGGATAATGACGGTCAGAATTACCTCCTTTTATAACAGGAAGGCAGTATTACATGAGATTCGAGGAGATCAGCATCAGGCAGCTGTGCTGTTTCCTACCGTGTATATTGGAGCATCATCCTACCCCTCTGTCGTTGTTCCCTTCAACCGAGACAGGAGGACGTCGTCCCAGTCTTAGACATGGTGACTGACGTGTCAGGCTGTCAGCAACTATCTGTTGATCCTTTGATCGATCATTGCTCCAGGTCGATGTGGTGAAATTGACTCGGTGTTGGTGAAGCATGATGTGCTGCTGCTAACCGCCAGTTGACAACCAAGACTGGTCCACGAGCGGATATGCTGTCCTTCCACCCTCAAAGATCTTGACTAAGATGAGTGAACACGCGCTCAGAACTTTGTTGCATATTCTATTGGAGAATACTGTTCTCCAGGTCAAGAGACATGAGCCGCAGGGGGATGGGCGATACTATTCACGCCCACACTAACGAGTTACCAGCCGAACAGTCAACTGTCTTATGGACATAGGGCAGAAGCTGTATCCATCTTGACGGGTAATGAAATCAAGAAACATTTATTGATCCTCTGGGACAAATCTATCAGTACAGTATTGTATAAACGACTCTCCTGGAGCTTCAGAATGCCACCGCCGCACCTGATCAATGACAGCAATGACGGCCCTTTGCCGCTTGAACCCGTCGATTGTACTGTGACCAAGCTAGTAAACATGCACAGATGATGGCTCGTCGAAGATTGCTCTTGGTGAAGCCTTGCCGACCGATACTCCAGGCCAGCGTCAAGAGGGAGATGGCCAGAAAGACAGGCCGGAGTTTCTGGATGCCTGCGGCTGTGACAGAGCCGGCAAACACAAAGTCAAGTACAGTCTAAGTTTGTCAATACAATCATTCTCTTGATAGATAGATAGATAGATATAAATATATAGATATATATATTCAGAAAAGACGTACAGGGAGCCAGCAGCACGAACTGGACAGTAGAGCAGACCCCTCGGGAAGAATCGCCGATAACCACCGAAAGGCACGTGCTGACCGAGGCGGTTTGTTGGAGTCGGGCTGCGAGCCTTTATGAGAAGGACAATTGGAACACGACATGTTGGGTTGAGGGTATAATAATAGTGATATAGATATTGATTGTAAGAAGGGGGATTTCCATTCCTTATAAACTGGCCAGGTGTCCCCAGAGTTTCTGCGTTGAGGAATTCGGAATGGGCGAAAGAATTGCCATATCGGGTTAAACAAACGCGGAAATCCCTCCTTCTCTACATTGTTGAGATCATACTTTATGCACAGCTTGGCGATTTGCGATTGAATTCAGATTAAAATGGTCTACGTGAGGTGTTGGTAGGATATCCTGGGCATGAGGTCGAGTATATATTCCGGAGATCATAATCACCGAAGTGACCTTGACAATTCGAGACCTTTATATCCCATTCTTAACAGGCCAACATTGTATGAAAGCTCATAGTACAACGGAGGTATCAACCAACTTGGCTCGATAGAAATACATATAGTACAAATACATCGACTCGATCATGGGTATCGTATCATCTCATCATAAATCATCAGTAATAAGTGCGACGGTGGCTTCCCCGTCCATCAGTTCCATGCATGCGACGGGTTCCAGCAGCCTAGGTCACACAGCGCGGTCAGCTCAGTCCGCTCTGCCAAAATATTTGGATCCTCAGGCCGAAATCAACATACCTTGACCGCAGGACGATGCGTCAGGCTCCCCTTCAGCTTAAGCATCGCACCAGAGACCTTGTCTCCCAGGGAGACCTTCCGACGGTGATGATGTGCCGGAGCAGTGGTGGCATGGTGACGGGAGCCGGTGTAGGCAGCCCCATGACGGGTGCCGGTGTGAGCGCCGCCGTGACGGGTCGTGGTCGTCTTGGTCTTGACGGTCCGCGAGCGAGCACCTGGGCCCTTGAGGCGAGTCATGAGACTGGGCTTGGAGGTGCGAGTGGTGGTGGTAGCGGGACGACGACGGTGGAACATGGTGGCAGATGCGATTCAATAGATCTTGATAGTTGGGAAGATAGAAGTGGTAGTGGTTCTTTGATTGCAGGTTCGATGGTAAGATTCGGAGATTTCCTGTGAGATTCGTAGCGTATATATACAACAACATCTACTATCAAATCTCTTCATGATACCAGATGGTGGGTGGCACACAACGTATGCCAAGAGAGCGGGAGTCTTCGAGAAGGCGAGTCGAAGGAGGGGAGGGAAGGGCGCCCGCGCGTCATTTCAGACGATCCCTACGTTGTTTAGTGAAGGTGACGAGATCAACACGACGACAAGATAAAACAGTACGGAGTAGAGCGTTCAGCTATTGAATATCAGCGACGGCCATAGGGCTGTAATGACGTCATATGCACCTTGTGGCTGAACGACGTTGATCAACAAGACACACTGAATGATCCCATGAGATACTCTGGATATAGTATACACCAGTAGGAAGAAGCAACATGGACGCAGTCGTCGCAAGATGTCGTGGACCGTCTAAAGCTATGTCATATAGTGGATCATAGAGCTGGACACGATCCCAGCTGTACTATCAATCCTTCGAGTAGCCCACGTTGACAGTCATATAGAGACGTCATGACATTGGAGGTAATAGTGTAGTCATTAGATGGGATGTTGACAGATATCCTTGAAATGATTTGAACTGGATCCATCATATCACTGTCCCAGTGACTGTGCAGTTGATGGCTGCCAGGTGCACATACCCCTGAATGACTTTATTGGACAGTATGCAGCCGAAATCTCCAACAAAATATCCTAGCCTACATGCACCAGGTCGATGATGCCGCAGCTAAAACGCTGTGGAAATGTAGGCTCCATCCAACGATGGACTGGTGGACATGAAGTAAGAGTGACTATATTCGCATACGATCATTAAATATCGAATGCGCAGCTGAAGGGTATGCAAACTACTTGACAAGCCTCCATAGGCCATTCAAGGGGAGAAATACTGTATTAATCAGCTTTGGATTATGGTCTTGTAATCATAGGAAGCTTCCCTAGAAGAACTCTTAGGTGTATCCTAGCGTTAGCATGATGAAAAAGCGATATAAGAAATAAGATCCACAGCAGAAATCATGGGCATAAGAAGCCGAAGATTGCGCAATGGCCATCCAACCACACTGTCTGGAAAGAGCCAGCTGTGTGCTCGGTACTACTACACTATGTGGAGAGAGAATTCTTATCAATTTCAGGGGCTAGTCTATGGTTGCGGGTGTTCACCGAAATGAATCAGTCTAATGGCATGTGGTAGTCGCCGAGTTCAACGACCACCGATTCTCCTACACCCCCCTTTTTCATTGAAACCCAATGCCTACTGCCTAGACTAGTCTGATATTTGCATTACTCGCGTTGCCCAGAAGGGGCCGCTTTCTAGCTAGCACTCAGCCACTCCGTCCCATCCGACAACCAATGGGAGATAATGTAGTATATGTTGGTTCTCCACAATATCCTTGTAGTTTCACATTAGATAGAGAGAGGGATGGAGCAACAGTGCTTGCTTCTTTTTCCCTCCAAGGCTGTACTTCGAAGGGAGCCTTGCCTGGATGCTGCGCTGCCGCTGCCTATATACAGGTGGACAAGCATGATGTAATTTGTAGGTACCATTCGAGAGGAGACAGAGTTGCGCAATGAAATCAAGACTGCTTTGGGCCTTGTCGGTGTTAGCTCAAAGTAGCCACGCAATAACTCTCTTCAAACGCGATTCTTCAGCTGTCGTTCGGCTGTGGTTCACTCGGTTCCAAAATGAGAACCGTCCTGATGTGCCTGGCTATCAGCAAAAGAGAGATGCGATAGTTGCACAAGGGCTCTGGAATGAGGTATGTTTGGCCATCGATTGCAGCAGAACCATGAGGTTAATAGTATAGCCAGGATATTATGTATCTATACCATGTCAACCTCACCGTGGGCAGCTCAGGGCAGGAGATCGCCGTGGTGCTAGATACTGGAAGCAGTGACACCTGGTTCAATATCCCGTCATCGGAGTTCTGCACAAATGGGGATAACCATTGCCAACAATACGGCATTTATGATCACACTATTTCCAGTACGTACACGTTTGTCAACCATGACTTCAACATCACCTACAAGGACGGGACGAACGCGGCGGGGGACTTTGTCAAAGACACAGTTGCGTTGGGAGGGGTGACCATCAAGCAGTTCCAATTTGGCATTGCAGAGGAAAGCACGTCCACCAGTATGTCGTACAGAATCACGTCTTGAACGCTATTGACTCGCATAGGTGGAACAATGGGCCTCGCATTCCCTGCTTTAGAAGTCAGTCCCGTCCAGTACCCCAATTTCCCACAAGCACTGGTGCAGGCCGGCCATATCCGATCTGCCGCGTACAGTCTGTGGATGGACGAGGTGACGGCGTACTCGGGGACGATTCTCTTCGGCGGCGTGAACCGAGCTCGGTACCGTGGGGAACTCAGAACAATTCCTCTCGAGCCCACTGGCAGCGCGTATATGTCTCTCCGGGTCATTTTGACCGGACTTACTCTGCAACAGCCTGAGACACATGCAGTTGCTTATACAGATGGATTTCCTCTGCTGGTGGCCTTGGATTCCGGAGCAAGCGTCACATATCTCCCGCAGTCTTTCACGGACAGGCTATATGCCGACCTCGGCGTCACAAAGAGCACCGAATACAATGTGCCAATGATTCCTTGCTCCATGAAAGCGAAGAACGTCACCCTGACCTTCGACTTTTCCGGTATCCACATCGACGTCAGCATCCACGAACTGGTGCTAGAGGGAATAGAAATGGACGAAAACATCCTCCTGTGCACGTTCGGCATCTACCCTTCGATCAGTGCTATTCCCATATTGGGGGATACTTTTCTCCGCAGCGCATATGTGGTATATGATCTCGACAACCGCGAAGTTTCCATGGCCAACACCAACTTCGATGCTGGGTTAGACGATATCTTGGAGATTGGCGTGGGCCCACAGGCAGTACCGAGCGCAAATCTGGTATCTTCGCCGGCGACCTCAGCAGTTAATATGCCAACTGCGAAGCCATCGGTATCGGGGAAGAAGACGAATAGTGGCGCTGGAGTTCCTGAGATGGACAGCAGATTGCTTGGTGTGGGGTTCATGGCTTCTGCCCTGATGTGCATCGTCTTATAGATCATTCTCTTGAGCGAGAGATACCCTGTAGATAGTCCTGCCAAAGATCACGATTTAGAGTTCAAATACTGCATGAAAGCTTCATCGATCTCGGGCGTCTTATCGCCAATGCGACTCATCTCGGCATAATTGAAGTCGCTGTACGACTGATCGTCGGGCCACAGATCCGCATAAACTTCGGATGCCTTGTCGGATGAGGGCGGAGGGTCCGTGGCTGTTGCTGGAAGATTCAAATGCTGCGTGATGGGTTGTAGCATTGACGGTAGCGTCTGTCCGATCTTGGTCAACAGCAAGGGCAAGAAGCGCTGTCGCCCACCGGGAAGGTTGTGGACGAGCGAGAAAAAATGTTTCAGGTAGTCTTGCGGTCCTAATCTGAAGGCAGATGAGCGCAAGCCAGCCGTGGACAAACAGGCCATCACATCGGTTAGGGTGCATGCGACCTCAAAAATCTTCTCAATCTGACGGACCGTTAGCACTACAATCAAGCCTCGAATGGACACAAACCTACCAGCCCGATGCCATGAGTCTCCATACTCTGAGGGGATAGTTTCCACGTTGCCATGGAGAGATCGCGGGCGATCTCCAGCGGATAGCGAAACTCCATACAAGGGTGCGTCGCCTTGCTGGAGAGGAACCCGGCCGTGGTGGATAACTGCCAGATCATAGTGCGCAGCCACTGCTGGGAGACACGCAGATCGGCCATGAGAATATCCGGAAGCTCCAAGTCGGCGGGCACAGCATTGCGAATATGCTCATCGAGTTGGATAAGGCCCTCGGGGGAACAAGTCGTATGCGTGCCATTCCAGAGTCCAAGGAACGACTCGTCGAACGGGCGATAGAGGTCGGCCAGGCAGCGGAATCCTATGCTAGCTGCGTCGAGAGCGGAGGGCTCGTCTAGTGAAGGGCTACTGGCGGTGATTTGCAGGGTGACTGGACGATGTCGGCGAATGGCATGGGCTCTGTTTACATCTTAGCATTCGGTCGAAGTACAGGGGGAATCGGGCTAGTCTATCTACCGTTCGGAAATGACGAGCAGCCAAAAGAGCTTCCCCGACATGGATGGATGTTCACCGTCCCCTTCCAACGCACCGGACTGGCTATCCAGCATACCGGCCGTGTACAGGGTGGTCGCCTCGCGCAGAAAGTAGTACGCATGGCGCTGATTCCCCAGTGCGATATGGCATCCGTACAGCAGAAAGGCAATGGTGATACTCGACCGGACCGGGATGGTCAGCGGGTCGAGATGTCTCCTTGCCTCGGTGGCCTCTTCTAGCAATGCGCGACCGTTGACCATACTCTTGGCCCATTGTTCGCCCGGCCGACAGGAGGAGTAGCCGGTTTGCATCATCACGAACGCGCCGAAGGATGCCACCAGACAATAGGCATGGACGCACGTATCCATCTGATCCACATATCGCTGGAATGTCTCCTCATGCAGAATAGGCACAGTGCCTTGCATGCGGGCAAAGAAGTACTCGGAGCAATCTCGGAGCAGCTCTCGGGACAGCAGATGCTCAGAGCGAGTGAAATGGCATCGTCCATTGCCACCCCCTACCGTCTGATGCGCATCAGCCGGACTGGATGGTTCATTATTGTTGTCTCCAGCCAACTGTGTGCGCAACTCGGTGAGCACATTGGCGGTTCGGCCCTGTCGGCCTTTTTTCTGGCGGACCAGCGAAGTCTGACAGTTGAGTCCAGCTGATCGACACTGGCTGCAGGGACGTTGTGCATTGCATTTGACCTTGCGACGACGACAGGCATCGCAGGCCTGTTTGACCATCTGCGCGGCCCGAGGCATGGTGCAGGACTACTATGTCAGTACTGACTGGATCGATATAGACGGAGGTTGGCAGTCCGAGGGTCAATTGAGGTGGAAATGGGCGAAAATGAGGCTAATCCGCGTCGGTTTCTTGGCGTGTTTTTCTCATTATTTCAATTTCGGCGGGACAACGTTGCGTTGTTCTTCTGCATCTTGCTACAAGGAAACTGACTGGGGACACTGACTCTATACACTCCATACTGGAATCCTAGCAGACAACCTACTGTCGGTGTTTTCATGATTTTTGTTTGGTCAATGGACTATCAATCGTAGTCCTGCTGTTCATTGCACATCCCTCCCTTGCCCCTTTCAACGTGATTGTTATATATCTACCTTAACATTCTGCTCTTGTATCTCCTATGCTACACATCCCTTGATGAAAGAGCAAAGGGCAGAACTTCATTCGGACTGACTAACGGAAAGAAGCTGTGATACTGCCACTATTCCTATGTCAAAAGCCTATTCCAAGGTCCACGCGACGGCATACGGCACCGCTTTCAAGAAATATTGCGAACAGGTCACAGTCACTTTGCACTCGCCCGCTGGGATGTTCTCCCACACGATTCGCTGGACGTTGTTGATCGCATCGAACTCCTTGGGAGTAGCTGCAAAGTCAGCATCTCCCTTGTTGCCGTGCCTTCGTTTGCCCGTTGAATGGACCACGGCGAGCCCGAGTTTCGTCTGCAGCTTGGGCCCAGGTTGATCGTGCCAAACCAGAGTCACTTTGAGCGTCCAGGGGAAGTCGTCTCCTAAAGGTACGACAGTCCGGCCCGCAGGGACTTGAATGGTGAATCCACATGACTCGTCTTCTTTCAGCTGCGTCATGGCTTTCATTTCCGGGCTGGCACCCGGTGACGTCTCGGTTTTGGCCCAACAAGCGTCGACAAAGCCTCCCTGGCTAGGCTCATAAGCCGGATGCGTCGGGGATGACGCATGAATACTGAGTAAAGAACCGCCCATGTTGACCCGGCCAAACCCTTGCTGCTTCTGGCGGCTCTCAGAACCGGAAACACTGGCACGCAAGATGTCCACGGCTCCGTTGACCAAAAGCGCCTTGAGCAGCATGGCAGACGGTTTGGCTACCCCCTGTTCCACCAGCGCCTCCCGCAGAACGGCCGCACAGCCAGCCACGAGCGGTGTCGCCATGCTGGTGCCCGTGTTAAATGTATACATTGAATCAGTAGAGTCACCGAACTTGTCCCTCGGCTTGGTGGGGTCCCAGCGGCTGGAGACACTGGACAGGATGGCCGTTCCTGGGGCGCAGAGATCCGGCTTCCATCGCTGGTCGTCCAAGGCGAAACCCCGACTGCTTGATGGGTTGATGCCGTAGTTCTCCGAGATTGCATTGGGACTGCCCTTGAACTTGCCATCAGCATCCAGCCGGCGGCAGGTGTAACTGTTGGCGACGGTCAAGACATTCTTCGAGATGGCATCCCCGGCCACCTGGGCCGGGCCAACGTTGGGATGCTGGCCTCGATTACCAGCCGCAAAGCACACCAGAAGATCCGGATGATCGAAGAGATATTGGTCGATATCTCGATTGGACTCATTGTACCCGACCTGCGGCACGTCCTTCCACGCGCCGTAGGAATGGTTGGAGATGCGAGCCTGGTGCTGCGTGTACGGAACATCGACGATAAGTTTGAAGTCACCGGAGAAAAAGTCCCCGCTGCCGCTGTCGGTCATGCGCGAGGCGACAAACGATGCCGCGGGCGCCGTACCCTGAATTTGGCCGTCGCCTTTTGCTTCTGGGCCCCCCATTGTTGTGCTGCGGCCATGCCCAACCGCAGACCCGCAGACGTGCGTCCCATGTCCGTCGGTGTCTTCGGGCTTGTCTGGGACTGGCTCCGTTTGGTTCACTTGGTAGACTGCCAGGAGCCGGTCTTGGAAGTGTGCGTGTTGGCAAGGAGCAACACCGGTATCAAAGCCCGTGTCGGCGACATGAATTACCTGGCCAGCCCCCTGGTATGCATGTCCCGGAAGCCCCAAGTCGTTCGGCTCCCGACAGACGGGATGATTGAGCAAGACACGGGCGATGTTGTTACACGGCCTTTGCGACGCAAAGGGCTCGATCGCGCGGACGGATTCAACCTGGGCAATCTGATCGACCTTGGCTTGCTTGACGGCGGTTTGAATCCTTGATTCCCAGACCTTGGTCTTTTGGGGGTCAATGAGGCCGCGCCGCACCAGTTCATCGTTCACAGCCTGGCTGCCTGGACCATTCTGATGCAGGCATATAACCACCTCCAGCTCATCCTGTACAGGCTCATCGTCTGATCGGGCAGCAAAGGACGAGAAGGCCTCAGGCTGGCGTAGGTGTGCAGATACCTTCAGGGACGGATGGTAAATGTCCACGTAGTCAAGATAATCTTTGCTCCGGAGGCTCGAGAGATCGCTGGGAGCATACTCGCACAGGTATGTGTCGGTGTCGACAATGGTATGGGCTTTGACGCCGAGGGCTTCTAACTCTTCCATCTGCGCCATCTTCAACCTGTCTTTAGACCTGAGCAGAATGTAGTTTGAGGATTCGGCATTGCGTGCGGAGACATGGCGAGCATCGGGGCTGATCTCCAGCGTGTTGCCGTTGATGGTGATGGAAGACATTGCAACAGACGTTAGAAGGCCAACTCGGAATAGTCTCTTGGGGGTACAATGAATACTTCGCCTGTCATTGCCTTCCGAGACGTCTTTTATGTCCATGTACGATCTACTGGCTGCGGGATGTTGCTGCCAGAGCCCAGATGCCCACAGACAGTGTGGGAGTAAATAGCCGATCGCTTGAAATCGCCCATGTTCGACTGTGATATCCGGGAAAGCAAGTGTAGCTGAATTTCAGCTCGCCACTGAATTGATAATAATGCAGCCAGATAGTTCAGGAAAAGCTCCATACTTCGATCCTGGCGCTAAAATTTTGATGCAGTGTGTGAATTCAGCCACCATCACATCACGCCCGCCAGCTCGGCAATCCACCACGAGTCGATCGCCAGAGTCTACTCTATTGTATGCATTGAGATGAACCATATGTGCGTGGAGTAATGGTTCAACATCAAATCACAGTACCCTCATACTTCGGGTAAGTTCAAGGTTATAGCCACAGACATGTTCGTGTGACCAACTACACACGACTACAGATGCGAGATAAACCATGAAACAACTAAAATTGACGAAAGTACGAGCTAACACAGTCTGAACCTAAGGCGCCATGACCTCCATTTTAAACGAGACAAATCCAGGATGCAAAGTATCAGCATGGGCGCCGGCAATCGTGACCTTCAGACTCTCCGGGGGATACTCGGGCTCCATCACAAAGAAGCGCTGCGTATAGCCATCATCCCCCGGCCCCGCAGGGACTACCACCGATGCTTGGCTGGAATGCGCATAGACGCGTTGGTCAAGAAGTTCCGTATCGCGCAAACGGACCTCGAATGTCTTGCCTGGCTTCATCGTGGCTGGGGGTTCTTCCACAAGCTGCATACCCGGTCGACGGGCCTGGCTCCGACTCACAACGTGCTTGGATAAGTAAAGGTCCAGGCCCCCAATCGCATCGGTCAAAAGCTGGTAGCCCGTGTCGTCAGGACGGACCATGCCGATCAGAGTGACCTCAATGAAGATGTTGCCGCGCACACAAAGGAACGAATCCGGTGTCCGGAGGGAATAGTGGCCCAACGCGGGATAGAGAGGTCTGATTACCGACGAGAGTTCGCGCTCACACTTGCTCAACTCAAATGCCATGGCCTCGTAGGCATCGTGGAGCTGGTCGAACACGTGGATCTGAACCGGTCAATATACCAGACAGACAAGGAGGTCTGATACTATGGACGCGACTTACGCGGATCACCATCTTTCCTTTCACGGTAGACGTAAGAGACACATCGTCAACCGAATACTTGATGACTGTTGCGCCCATGGTCACTCGGACACTGGTGTCGCTTGTATTGTCCTTGAGGGGACCGTCTTGAATAATTGACTGGAGACTAGAAAAGCGCAGAGAAGCGTCGTTATATCCGAGCTGGGGCCACTGCGGATTCTTCCCCCTTGCCATCATTTCCGTGATGATTCCTCGCATCACAGGAGGGATGGGCACGACGGAAGCCTGTTTGGCACCTCGACGCGGAGTGCCCACGCCCAGGAGGTCATAGACACCAACACGGGCAATAGGAGGCTCGGGGTCAGCAACCTCGCCCGACTGCTTCACGCTGAACTGGTTGTCTGTGTTGGAATCTGTGACGCAGCGTTGAATTAGCTATCTAGCACCGTATTGTGACACTAGTGAACTCACGACACTGCCCGCCATTGGAAAGCATATCGTCTCGGAAATCCGCCAGGTCGGTCTTTGTGGCAGCCACCATGTGTACGGCGGCATATTCGTCCCGATCTCGCTGTCCACAGTCCGCCAACTCGCCCAATCTGTGACTCAAATCGACTACTCGCGCTGGCTTTTCCAGATCAACTTCCAGCCATGCTCGAGCTTTACACTCGGGGACATTGGTCAGTTCCTTTGTTGGAATTAGTGGCTTCCCTGCATCTGCGTGGCAATGTCAGCAAGTTCAAAGCATTCGTATCATCAGCCGGGAAACACAGATCAATGCGTGCACATACATGGCCCATCGATTCCTTGATAGAACGGGTTGTTGACTTCAACACCCAGAGCCAAAGGGATAGTTGGGTTTATATATCCAAAAGGCGCCTTGCAAACCCAATGGGTTGCCCACAGGTCGTTGGTCTGGCGATGGGCCGCCAGCATAAGAGCGAGCTGGGCTATGGCAGTCACATCAAACGAGTTGACCAATGTTCTCTTGGCTGTCGGGTCGGTGATGTTCATGATTAACACAAACTCCTCCAGGTCAAAGCTGCCCCCGCAGTAGCCCATGCCGAACGCAGATCGACCCGAGATAGTATTGTAGATCAGGCCGCTCTTCCACAACCATCTTTCGCAGTACTGGATCCACCACCCCTCAGGGCCCGCGGGAAGTGCTGGGTCCGGATCTGGCTTTGGGTCTGGCTGCGCCTGCAGCTGGTTGCGAGTTGGGAGGACCGCTCTGAGAAGCCCGATGGGATATTTGCCTTGGAAATCAACAACGGTGCGTTCGAGCGAAGTGCGAATCAGGCTTGGGCCAGTAGGTGCAGGTCCATAAAGCCAGCAAAACTCCACTCGCGTGGTATTTCTTTGTTCCAGGTCATCTGGCACCAAGATACGCGAATCAGTGTCCGTCCCAACTTGATCAAATAGACAGCTAAACCAAAATTTTATACATACTCTTTGGGTCTCCCCCAGGTATCACTATCTTCCACTTGATGTCACCCGCTAGGGAATTCGGCACCGGGGGAATGCCCTCCTTGAAGGGCGAAGGGACCGTCAGGTTCGAGAACTCAAATTCCCTGGACTCGCGTTTTGGGGGAGACGTTGGATCTAGTACGACTGTCCAGTCTTCGCTCGTGATGATCTTGTCCGTGGACCCCTTTACCGTGCCCTGCAGTTGGCAGGTTGCGGTACGCGGCCAGGGCTCAGGGAATATGCACGTCCCTTTGATAGTTAGCTTGAGCGTGTAACGCTCCTGTGCTTTTTTGGCGAGCTCCAGTGCAACAGGTTTCAACGAGCCCGCAGGCTTGTCTCTGACATCGGCGCCGTCGCTCGACCATATCTCCAGAGGAACGGATGGCTGCTGCGCAACGCCCTTGCTGTTTGAGACCACCAATTCCGGAACAGCAGTAATGCATTTAATTCTCAATGGGGAAACCGACCCCATGTTGGTCTTGTTGAATTGTCTGCTGGGGCAAGGGTTCACCGATGTGTTTCTGTTTGTGGGAATGGGAGGAGTTTGGTCAATTGCTTTAAGGATGTCGTGGTCAAGACGTAGTTGCGTATACGGATGCGTAGCTAGGATGTGATGAAGAGAATCTGCTGGCAGGGCTTGGGCATACTATGTCAAAGTTGGATGGACACCCTTGACGCTAAATCCTGAACTTCTCGAAACGCGACATTGTAGCCGACAAAGCGGGACATTGCTGAGCTGAGGATTTGAACTGATCACACATCATTTCTGCCAATTGAATGAGGATTTACACGCATCGTCAATGTGGCTTGCGCCTGCGAGTGCCTTACATTCGTCACCTTCGCTTACAGGTACAATGCATCTAAATATTTCCAGCCCTTCTGACCTGATTGGGGTGTGAATGGCTTCAAACCTTCTCGGTCATGTCCGGTGAGTCGAGAATCCCAGGCTACCTTGCTCAGCCTATCTGAGACCTTTCAGCTCCTTTTAATGCCTCTTCTATAGCAAAAATATGTTTAGCATCGTGATTCAAGTGTGATTCCTGCCGATTGTGTGTCGTGTGCATGTCTGCGGAGGCCATCTAGACTCTTCATCACATCTTCTCTGGTTCTGGATTGGCTCTTGTGTGCCTCAATCCTGAAGCTACAGGCAAGTCACTCAGCAGCTGGTGTTCAACATGGCTGGCTGAAATTGGGACAATGCTGGCCCCAGAACCATTACCCCTTGAACATCACTGCAGAGGCCGTCTATAAAGACCTGGGAATGCCTCCATATCAAGCTATCTCCAACACTCTCATCAGCTTCAGACTTCTACTATCAATCACAGTAACGCAATAGCTTTTGCACGACTTTCTGTCAACTTCAAATCCACCATGTCGAAAACCACCACTTGCCGTATCACCATTCGCAACCAGTCCAACGACACCAAGCGCTTCCTTCTGTTCCAGGATGCTCCCAAGCCCAAGAACCTGAACAGCTCCGAAGTGTTCTACAATGTCTTCCAGACTAGCCCGCGCCTGAAGTCCGGCGAGAACTCCATGGTCCGCTTTGAGATGGACAGCAAGTTCTTCGCTATTCACGGCACTGCCCAGAAGAACGCTGTTGGTCCAACCCGCGTGTACACCAGCGACTCCATGCCTGTCAAGCTCGGCCCTGATGGCACTGTCGCCGCTTTGACGACCATAGATGACGAAAGCCCATGCTGGAACGACACTGTCATCCAAAGCAAAAAGTCCGATGCCAAAGGTGGCTTCAACTTTGTGACGGATAGTAGCTTCAAGTACCCCAACAAGGGTCAGTACCCCTTTTGTCTGCCTTATCCACATCCCGTCAAGAAATTAGTGGAACGTACTGACCTCCAACCCAGCTAATATCTACATCGGACTGGGTGCACCAGACGCCACCGGCAGCGTCATCCCCGTGCAGACCTATGTGGCCAAGCCGAGCCAGACCAACCAACTGTTCCCCAAGCTGCGCTACTACATCTGCACCGGGGAACATCACCAGGGCATGATTGTTGACCGCAATGAGATTGGCGTCGCCCTCAAGGTGGATTTCACCGGATGCGCCGTGCCCGAGGCTTATTTCATCATGAATTCCAACGGCACCTTTGTGGATGATGAGGGCCAGACTAAGAAAAATCTGGTCAAGTGGGAGGTTTCCGAAGTCACCGAGGTCAAGGAGTGAGCTGGGAGCTGAGACTCCAGTTGAGTTGAGTTTTATGTAGCAGAGGGCGCAATAGGAGATGGGGGCTGAACCGGTTGAAGTAGCGTGCAAATGTCGAGGTTAGGGCGTGACACGTTCTTTCAGATGTCAATCCAATGCTTTTGAATGGTCGATTCTACTTTAGATTGTTTAATCCTGCGAACATGTGGCTTGTTGATTTAGTGCATCTCGTGCAGCATGGGGTAATTCCTAGCGACGACGCACTTAAGCAGGGCAGAATAAGCCGACTAGGAAACGTCAGATAAGCAACGAGGAACAAAGCATTCTTGAGGAACCAGACCTGGATCCTCCTCTAACTACGATTTTCTGAGCATGGCACTGTCTCCCCCTCCTGAGTCGGTCCTGACTCCAACCACAAACGACGGGATCGATGAGGACTTTTTGCCGGATGCAATTGTGACTATCCGCAATAAATCTGCCCTTCCAGAGTCCTTCGTGATCTTCCCCGTGGCGCCCACCTTCTCATCCGCCAATGTGCCCGCTCAGATTAACCTGAGCATCTACCAGGCATCGCTCCGGGTTGCCTCGCGCACAGGCAGCACCACATTCACGCTAACTTTCCCCAATGGAGACCCTCGCTCTCTCTTTGCGGTGACCGGCGTTGGTCCCGTGCATAGGGAATCGCAGCGCCCCCGGATTTTCAGCAGCGACTATATACTCCTGCAAGCTAGTGCGGATCTCACGGTGCCATCCGCGAGCTGTACTATGACCATGCCAGATGGCTCGGAGCCAAGTTTCGTTCTTCCCCGCAGCAACGGCAGCTTCAGCCATGGCGCCACGATGGACGAGGAGGAAAGCATTTCCAGGCGCGTGCGTATCACAGTGGACCACTCATTCAGCTATCCACATCCAAGTCAGTTTATACCCGTCTCTCTCTACTTCTCAGCTACGCCGACTCAGATCCTTCTTCTAACTACAGCCCCAATTGCCGATGGGCATGCAGACGCTCCCTTTATCGGAATTGGCGCAGTCAACCCTTCCAATCCGGACGACGTGGTTCCCGTGGTGACATGGACGGCCATTCCAGGAAGCGTGTACATCCTTGCTCCGAGCTTGGATTGGCGATGTGCTCGCGGACATGCTGTGGCTGGTGAGATCATCGATCTTACGGATTGGCAACCTGCCGCGACGATACCGTCTCTGCGGCCCGGAGCCGAGAGAGAGGTGAAGTATCAAAGTAATGGGCAGTTCGAGGTGATCCAGCTCGGGCACGCACAATAGATATAATTCTTCGAGCAATCGGTCCTGCCTTCACGTGTTAGCTATTGTGTAAACGGGTTCCAGCTCATATGAGTCTCTTTCCAATACTTATGACTGATTCGTGGTGTCTAACGAATGCAACCAGCATCTCACTATGGGTATTTCCACAGTTACAGAAAGTAGCCGTATTTGAGAAATAATCGTGATCGAATCAACAAGAGTACCCAAGCAAAAGAGAAAGAAAAAGGCTAGCTACCTGCCCGACAATTTTGGCATCTTCCACCACGTCAAATCAGGAGCATGTTTCCAGAGTCAATCCTATTATCCTGATAGCAAACACTCATCATCGTTGAGATTCCCTTAAGGCGTTAGGATGGAGAACGGGTCCAGATACTCAGCAACCCTAAGTCCCCTTTGCATAGCCAATCTGGCCACGGGTAGAGTAGATAGACAGGGGTGTGAGAGAACTACTTTTTGCGGCGCAGTAAGTGACTAACATGTACATCTCTCTATGCACCCTCTTTGCGCGCTGCTATAATTAGGACCCGGCATCTCTCAGCCTTCTTATTTATCGGCCGTTCCCCCGGACGACGTCTTGAGTTTTCCCTACCACTGACTGCACTCCAGCAAACGTCAAAGAAGAAACCATGCGGAAAGATATCATTACCGACAATACCAGTAGGTCCACCACTCCATTGCCGAGAGTCTCATCCAGTCCTGCAAAGAGAGAGTCTCTACCCTTGGCTGAGTTCTGTTCCCCTTGCCGCCCATTATCCACGGGCGTAGCAACAACTCCGGCATGCTCCCTGGACGAGCCAGTCGAACCTGTAGTCGGTCGCCGTTCTAGCACGCCAACCACAGAAACTCTTCTTCAGAGTCTGAACTTGAGCGAGATCTCAGAGCAAGGGAGTCAGAAGTCGGACCTAAATGCTGTCGAGAACCTGAAGGGGCCTGGTCTGCCCCTTAATCCTCATCATACGACTTACAAGAATCTCGAGAATCCCATACATAGCCCGACAGACACCGAGCCAGCTCGCAGCTCTGGCGCATGTCACAAGTAGTCTCAGACTAGCAAAGGATGAGAAAAGTATTCTTCATGAATTGTATAAAGCGACACTCGAGGCGAGCAAATTCGCGTATCCTGCCTCGCGGACCGTCGGCTTTATTGGAGACTCAGGAATGGGTAAGCTGGCGGCAGGTTTTGGTGCACGCGAACACAGAAGGCTAATCAATTCCCATGGAAAAGTAGTGTGATCAACTCTATTCTGGATCAGAATAGTCTTGCCCGCTCTGTAAGTCGAGTACCGAGAAATCTCGCTGCATGATTGATCTCAAGTACTCATGGCAAATCCTCCTCAGAGCGGCGATGGAGCTGCCTGCACCACAGTTGTCACGGAGTTCCGAAGCGTGACCGAGGAGCACCCGGAGAATTATACCATCGAGGTGGACTTTATGGACAAAGGAGAGATCCGAGGGCTAATCCAGGAGCTGTTGTCAAATGTTCGACAGTATTACACAGATGCCTACCGAGAAGTTATGGAGCGGCAAGAACAAGAGGAGATCAAGACTGTTGCCAACAGAGCCTGGGAGACGCTGCTCTCGCTCTTTCCTAACCAGCCAACACTTGATATTGATTTTCTTTCTTCGGAGGGAGAAAATGCAGCCGCGTCTATAATGAAAACACTGGAAGAGTGGGCAATAGCTGGGTTGGACCACCGGCCAGGTGGACGCGACAGCCTTCACTATTCAGTCGTGGCTGGACATGCTGATAAGTGCATGGCGCACCTTGATAGCTTTATGAGTGACGCAGGGGATGGGGATCGGCCCGCGCTATGGCCTTTTGTGAAGCTCATCAGGTTTGACGAGATCCCGGTTGGCAGGTGGTTGTAATATGCGTCTAACAACGAACAGGGTGTATTTGCGATCACCAATCCTACGCACTGGTCTAGTCCTGGCTGACCTTCCAGGTATGGCATCTCGAGCACCCTTGTTGCACTGAATCGGTAACCTTTGTACAGGATTTCGGGATTTGAACTTTGCTCGACTCCGGGCAACTGAAAGGTACCTTCGCCACAGTTGCGACGAAGTGTTCATTGTGAGTACAATCGGTCGTTGTACGACTGATCAGTCAATCGACGATATCGTTCGTCGCTGTGAAGGACAGCCGATACGAATCGTTTGTACTCGCTCGGAGGTAAAGATTATTGACACCCAGCCGGCAAATGTGTGCTAAAAGAAGCAATCCTAGGATGTGGATGCAAAGGAGACTGCACGGACATCATCAGAAGTTGACGCGAAACACATCTCCAACCTTGACGACCAAATTCAGAAGCTTGAACGCAGAATCGCCAATGCGCGGGCTCGTCGACGACGATTTGCCGACAGCAAAAGACGAAATTTGGCAGCGGATGAGATCATCGACTTGGAGTATGTGGATCGATTCGAGGATCAATCCTTAAAGTACATGCTGACCCAGGATATCCACAGCGAGCGGAAAGAGGCACTTATACTCGAGTAGGTGGTCCCGTCACTCGCCGAACAAGTCCGGATGATAACTGAAAGCTGCACAGACTGAAGCAATTCCTCATTTCAAGACGCAACAAGAGCGTGACAGAGGCTTTGATGAGCTCATACACAGCCAAGGTGTTCTGCGTGAGCAACAAGCTCTACTCAGAGTATTGTTCGCTTGATTCCGACCAGGCTGATGGATACCTCCAGCTATCCGGCATCAAGGAACTCCGTCGCTATTGTCAGTTGGTTCCCGCAGACGCGCAATTTCGTGCGACAAAGTCCTATCTTCAGAACCAGGTTCCTGCACTGCTCGGCTCTCTCAAGCAATGGGCATTGGCAGGATCTCATGTTGTAGATGCACGCCGCGCAGAGGTCCTACGTGGGGTGTTGAATGAAGCTGAACAAGTTCTCCAATCGGTACAGCACCTTCTTACGTCCTCGTGAAGCTTGACATGGCTGAGTGTAGCTTCAATTCCATGATTGCTGACAGCGTGGAGCGCATTGCCTCCTCCCAATCAGCAGTGTGGACGGCACGGGCCAATATAAAGTACGGTTTTGATACTGCGATTATACAGAAATTTCGTGCGTTATCCTAATTTTTCCCCCTCCCCCGGCTTTCCAAGAATTATGGTAGTGACCATGGGACAGTTCGACATCGAAGGTACTGGAGGGACGGCGCAGTTGCTGTGAGTCGAGACTGGGCAAATGTAAGTCAGAGTGATCCATCAGGCAGTAGAAAGACTCTAGATCTAACCGGATTTTACCAGTGGCACCACATGTCATATACCGCTTGGTGCAAGCATCACGGCAGGTATAGATCGCCCAGGATAGGATATCGTTGTTGGAATGAGGAGATTCTTAATCCGGCACTTCCTCAACTTCGCGCTAGTTGGGATACCATGCTTTTATGGCTTGAGGAGGAGAAGAATGGCCTTAACGAAGAGGTGTTCAACACGTTTCAAAATGTGTGTAACTCGATCAATGGTATACCCTCCCCACCTTGAACCGAAAAAAAGAATCAAAGGGGGCTAGATTGCCTGTGCTCACTGAACTCGGCAGAACATCACGAAACAGCGCCGGAGGCCTTGAAAAATCTGCTTTGGAACTTGAAACACCGGCAGAGATGTATAAAGGATGTCATTGCTCACGCTATGGACGAGCTGTTTCATGCAACCGCGTACCGTACCCATGACGTCTATTCTCTATGCAGGATATACTGACCCTTAGACAGGAGAATCATCCTCGACACGATGGGGGGGCATTCAAGCTCGTATATGGTCAGTGTCATGCTCCCAGTGTATTATGCCTGCAACCGTCAATATGGTATGATATCGAAGATCTCCTTTCCACGCCTTCCTCCGTAAGCCTTCATCAGTATCCTTCTAACCTGCGCAAATCTCATTTCTAGGAAAGGGAAGCGATGCCAGACGCAAGGAAATTATGGACCGTTCCATTATGTCCTCGGATTTGTTTGAGGATTTCGTGGCCCTATTGGTGGATGACTTTCGGGATCTGAGGAAGGCCACTTTTGCGCGGCTTGGTCAACGGCTGCGGCATGAGATCCACAACATTACACGCGATCTGCGGGTTTCGGTCACCGTGGAAGGAGAGAGGTCCGAGGCTGATCAAGACCTCAAATATGCAGCCGCCCTGAAGCGGAAAGCTGAACTAATTCAAACGGCGTTGGGGGAAGCTCAAAAAATCATGCTGGAAGTCAGCTCCGTGGCGACGGCTTGAGATCCTGGTGTATATATTAGGGAAATCTCCATCTTGCATGCTATGCTCAGTCAACATCAACTCGCACTGTGTTTACTATATGTATCTGATGGCGGTGTTCATTCTCTTGCGACCAAAGTACATCCTCACTGCCATGATAACCAAATAGGCCTTTCGGTGCTCGCAACGACAAAGCAATGATGACCGTAGCGATCCCGGCCAAAGACCAGGCCATCACCATCAAGTAGTACTATATGGAATTCTCGGGATGATTCAGAGGATCGATCATAGATACCATGCGAAGAAGCGACGTTTTAGCTGTGATAGATGTAGAAACATAAAAGAATCCGCTGGAAATGACACTACAGCACTGCAGAATGTCGGTATCCATCATCATGACGCGATGCACGGGCTTGCCTGGAGTGTGAAGATGAACACGAGGAGAAAGACAACGCAAGGTCAAGACATTTCCTCTTGGAATCATCCCCTAGTGTGGCCAATGGGATGCATTGCAGGGTGATTATGAGCATCTGGATAATGTGTACGGCAGTGACAAACGCCAAAGCGATGCGTAAATACAGCCAAAAAAAAAGGCATGGGGTTCAAACGTGCATAGAAGGCCAAACCAGACGCCCGACACTACTAGAAAGAGAATATGTAGACCATCTGAGCCCCAACGAGCCCTTCGAACATGTCCACCATCGACACTAGCTCACTGACAACAGCAGCAAAATGCCAACTAGAGCCATAGTGATTGACCATCATGGAAAGAGCGGCAACCCCTTATCTCAGTAGCCGAGAAAATTAGCACGATAGCTAAATACAGGTAAAAGACTACCATGGCAAGAGTAAGGAGACGATCATGCCAACCCGGCTCCTTGATGATACATCCTCGGTCAAGGTCAGTGTCGACAAAGCAATGATGATGATCATTCCAGTTGGTGTAACAGCCGGAAGGATGGGAATTCTAGCAGCTGCAGTAGCATTCCGGCCAGCGTTGCATCTGTAAATAGCTGCCGACCAATGTGACTGCTTGTGAGTTGTCTCTGCATCTGCAGAGATTAAAAAGAACGAGTCTCTATACTAATCTAGTAGAACGCATTGCGTGGGTGTGGTGAGGACGCTCATGACTGGATGGACAGATAGATACCTCTTCTGTCCTCGAACAGTCACACAACTCTCTAAGTGGTACAAGGCTGGGAGAATGAGACTCGTGATCCGCCCTGCTCTTCATTGACGCAATCGAACTCCCCCCCTTTCCGCACGAAATCATATCCCAACAACAAGATAGATGGCGTTACTCCATACCCTGAAATCGATGGGAAGGACACATGAGAGAATGGCGTGCTTAAGAGCCCCCTCCTTTCAACACACTGGCCACTGGTTGGTCCCTTTTCAATCATGAAACCTGTGGCTAGATAAAGTGTATGTGGTCGTCCCGTCCATCACATCTGACTGCAGGTTGATTTGAAATTGTCGCAACCCAACGGTGCAAGTTCCCTCTCAGGAAGCCAGTGAGGTACCTTCCTGCTCTTATTCCTTGCATAATCGGTCAACTACTAGTCAATTGAAATAGCCTTGTTCCCCCTCCAAGGATCGACGCTGAAGAAAGAAAAAGACCATCAACAACATGGGGGTCTTCGCTCTTACTACGGGACTCGAGAGTCCCTCGACGCCAGGATTCTGGGTCCTCGCGTTTCTTAGCCTTGTGGCTACCTTTGCTGTGAAAAGAAAATACTCCACTGCACTTCGCGATATCCCTGGCCCATTTTTGGCGTCTTTTTCGAGTTTGTGGAAGGTCTATCAAGTATGGAAGGGTCACACCGAGGAGGAGATGATAAGATTGCACAAGAAGCATGGTGTGAGGCCCAAGAATCAGATACATGACAGTTGCTAACTAGCCAGGCTACTTCGTGCGCATCGCCGAGAACGAAGTCAGTGTGTCGCATCCAGATGCCGTCAGGCAAATCTTGCACGCCAAAATTGTCAAAGTAGGTCTGATCCCTACGTTTTATAGCCGCAGAGATTAATCGACCAGGGTCCCATGTATGCCATCTTCAGCATCCCAGACTATCACTATGTCAACCAGATGTCCGAGCTCAACCCACGCCGACACATTGAAAAGACACGCAATGTGGCGGCAGGATATGCGCTTTCCAACATCATCAAATCCGAAGCCTATGTCGACACTCTGCTCCAACTCCTCAAAACACGGCTCGACGGGTTAAGCGAATCTGGCACCCCCGTCGAGTTTGACCGCTGGTTCAATTACTTCGCCTTTGACGTGGTGGGAGAAGTCACCTTCTCCAAGTCCTTCGGCTTTGTCGAGAGCGGCACTGACATCCGCAATGCTATCGCTAACACCCGCGCTCTGGCGCTCTATATCGCCCTCATGAACCCCTATGTGCGGCTGCACAATCTTACGCTGGGCAACCCACTGCTCAGTCGGCTGGGGATTCAGCCCTCGTCGCACATCTTCGACACATGTCTCGCAGCGATTGATGCCCGCAAGAACAACCCTGACTCCCGTAACGACATGATGGAGCGCTGGCTGCATGTCCGTGCGACATACCCGGACCGCATGGCGGAGAATGAAGTCTTTGCGGTTGCAGTAGCGAACATCGGTGCTGGCGCAGACACGGTCAGCGCGACGCTGCAGGCACTGGTGTATCATCTGCTTCGTAGTCCGGGACATCTTCAGCGTCTGCGTGCGGAGATCGATGCGGCCAAGGCAAAGGGCGAGTTGTCTGCCGTGGTGCAGTATGCTGAGGCGCAGAGACTGCCATTTCTACAAGCTTGCGTAAGTCTGTACAGTGACCTGGTGCGGACTGAACTCACCGATGTAGATCAAAGAGGCGTATCGGTTTCACTCGGCTGTAGGCCTGGGACTACCGCGGGTCGTTCCTAAGGCTGGAATGACCATAGCAGGGAGGCATTTTACCGAAGGGGTAGGTCTCCCCCCTGGGTGATAATTCGGGATACTGACTATTTTAGACCATTCTAAGTGTCAATCCATGGGTTTTCCATCGGAATCCTGCGCTTTTCGGCGCCGACTGCGATACATTCAATCCCGAGCGGTGGCTCGACAAGGAGCGATGTGCAGAGATGGACTCATACTTGATACACGTAAGTCCATACACCGGCCGAGAGAGACTATTTTCTATCTAACACAATCAGTGGGGTGCCGGATATAATCAATGTCCCGGCCGTAATCTCGCGCATTTCGAGATCTCCAAGCTAGCGGCCACGCTGTTCCGCGACTACGAGATCGAGCAAATTCACCCGAAGCAGGAATGGATGTTTGAGAATCATTTTACCGTAGTTCCGTACAACTGGCCGTGTCGGATCCGCCGGCGCTGATGTAAATATCACAGAGTAGAACCAACGATGGCTGATTTTAAACCACCATTACAGCTGCTGCAAAGGCCAACCAAGCGGGCAGATCAGCAACCAACATTCTGATGCGATGGTAGCCCAGCCACTCGTCCATCTCGACCGTCGCCCCATTCTCATTGGTATTCTCGACCATGCGCTGGATCCGCGGCGCCACTAGCGGGGCGAAAACAAGATGCGTGACAGCTCCGGCAACACCGGCCCAGTAGAACGTCGTCCGCGAGACTGGAAGAATACGCTTCGATCGGCTTAGGAGGATATTTGATAGCCCAGTCGAGATGGTGGTCAAATTGAGAGCGAGGACGGAGACGATCTGGCGGTTGAAGACGTAGGCGTACCACTTGGGCAGAACGGCGTCGGAGGATTTCCGGACGGATGGCTGGACAAAGGCAGAGTTGGAGAAGAGTTCGACAAGGGCGTGGACGAGACTGCCAGTGCTGGTGGCCAAGGGGGCAACCGCCAGCAGGCGAAGGGGATCGAAAATGAGTCCGGAGGCCATTTTGCGGTCTTGGAGCGAACCACTGCTTGATCAACGACAGGCGTGGAACGGTGGAAGATGGGACTACGCGGGGTTAAATAAGGCTAAGTGGAGCGAGGAGCCAGGTAAGCCCTAGGGCGGCGCTATACAGGGATCCATCAGGCCATTACTAGACCATCAAAACACGTGGAATCGGTCAAGGGCTTAGAATCTAAACTAAAATTAAAATAAGAATAGACTTGGCATTCCGATTTACTCCTTAAGGTGGTCCTCTCGGACTTCCACCTGCTCTTCTCCCTCGTACGGATCGACGATCGTCTCCTTGAACTTGCGAGCCGATACGCGACGCTCGAAGAGCAGATCCAGCTCCTCGTACGTCCGTCCCTTGGGCTCAGGGAGTCGGAAGTACGACCAGATCAAGCCGGCCAGACAGGTTCCCGCCCAGAAATACGCAGTGCGCGCACCCCAGTCCCAGGCAGTCGAATTGAGCTGGTAGTTGGTCAACACGTTGACGACGATGTTGCTGACGTTGTAGCCCACGCGCGCAAGGACAATCGTCTTGGCTTTGAGTCGCGTGGAGGACAGTTCTGACACCAGCGAATATGTCACTGGACCGATGGTAAAGTCGTAGCAAAAGGTGAAGATGATCAGCATGGCTCCGATAGCCCATTTGGCCGAACTGTTATCCCCGGGGGCAAAGGAAAGACTGCCGGTGATGATCAGCAGGGTGAAGAGACTGGCCAACCCGCCGACGTGCAGAGTCCGGCGACCGCAGTAGGTCATGAGGAACCACGATCCCACGGTACCCAGAAAGCCAAGGCCGTATTGTGCCAGAGACAGGTCGAACGAGTGCACTGTCGGCAGCCCTGCCTGAACGCAGAAGTAGGCAAAGTATCCCATCAGGTTCTGTCCGCAGAGGGTCTGAACCAGCCAAACAAGGCAGACAATCTCCGTCCGACGGAGATTCGTTCCCTTGAAGCAGTCTCTGTATCTGGTGCCGCTCGACAAGGCCTTTTCCAGCTCATTGGTGTGTTGGATCATGGCAATGGTCTCGTCGGGATCAAAATCTGGGTCGCTCAAGGAGGTGAGCCGCTGCAGGGCTCGTTTGGCACCTTGGATATTGCCGCGGCGGACGTGCCACCAGGGGGATTCGGGTGCAAAGAGGATCCCAATCATGATGGGCAACGGCCAGGCCCATTGCACCGCGAAGGGAATCCGATAAGCCCACTGATCTCCGCGCTGGATGGATCCGCGGTTGACTCCCACGGCCACGAACTGACCGATGACCCAGCACATATTGATAAATGTTGTCAGATACGGACGTAGGACGACGGGACACACTTCGGAGGCGTAGGAGGCGGGCAGAGTCTGGAAGATACCCCAGGGAATACCGGCCAGGATTTCGGCGGCGAGCAGCATCTTCACATTAACAGCAAAGAAAAAGATAAAAATGACGGCGTTCGTGGCAGCAAGCGCGGCAATCATCGTCCAGCGATATCCCAGACGCTCGGAAATAAGACCGTTTATCAACAAACCGATGACCTCGCCGGCTCTGGCTCCATTCGACAGCGCCGACTGCCAGGAAGCCGGCACCGTCCATTTTCCGGATGCTGATTGAACACCGAATTTCTGATTGAACGCTGGAGACGCATACATGGAACCGAGAAGGGCTAGATCGTAGCCTTCCATGATCAGGGTTGAGGAGAGGAGGACCGACCAGCCGACAGCCTTGGGGTAGAGGCGAATGGCCTGCCACAGGGTCATGGACTGTTCTTTGCGGGCCGCTTGTTTACCCTCGCCGAGAGGACGGGATTTTTCACCCGCCATGGAGTCGATATCATTTGGAGTCGACATTGCTTTTTTTTTTTTCGCTTAACCGAAAAATAGGACCGAGGAGCAAGAGAACAACAATGAAGAGTCACTCCTTTGCTGTGTGAACCTGGAGGACCGATGCCAGAGAAGCCAGGGGTGGTACGAACGTTTTATATCCAACCCATCGCAAGCTTTCGCCTAAGTGGTCTTCATATTCTCGGCATAGGCCTGTGGATTGTTGGGGGAAAGCCTGCAGGGTTCGTCGACAGCTGATCTGGGGAATTTTGCTGTACCCCACACGGCCAACTGTGGGGGCAGCACGAGTTCGAACCCGCACAGGCCAATAACTGAAGCCATTCCGGGGCGTTATTGGCTGCCGATCTGTTGGCCGGACTCTACTCGGAGGCACGGCGGATGCAAGTCGGAGGATGGGCTTAGGGTGTGCCGTCGACGAGCGAGTATCAACCACCTGATCGTGTTCTTTAGAGACGTTCGTAGAGAGTAGATTCCATATCTTAGTTTTGATTATTCAATATTGCGACGTCCAGGGACACTGGCAGTACACTCTTCCTGCCGGTCACAGCCTTGCTTCTCTCTCACATTCACAATGGTACGATCCTATAAGATATCTTGGCGAAAGTCCTGTTGGTATACTTCTATCAGCATATTTCATGGGTACCGAAGTCTTAGAGTCTTTCTGATCTCACATCACCGAGCCCTGCTTCTATGACCTCCTTGTTCTCGCAGCAACTGGATCCAACCACCCCATGCTCGACTGCCGACCTTCGGGCGTCATAAACACATCAATCGGTCTGGCAAACGGAGCAACCTCTTTTCTGTCCAGAACTATCGTGATATTTCCGTTTTCTTGGGCGGTTTGGTTGTAGCCAGGCCCATAGACACCGGACACCGCTATCAGAGTCTGGCTGTCGAAGTTGTTGTCAGGTGCACCCTTCCACACAGTATATCCTACGGGAAGAATGCTGGGATCGAAATAGGTGTTCATAAAGACGGGTCGATGCAGTGGTTCTAGGGGCGCCTGAGGGAGTACATGCCCTTAATGTCATCGACGATGGACGAATTCGCCGCGAGAACCTGCGAGTCGACGATGTAGACGCCGTACTTGTTCTCAAAGGTCGTGTTGGTGCCTTTCCAGGCCGTGATACCGCCAACCACAGCGGCGCAGGGAGAGTGTGGTCTTTTTATTGAAGGCTGTGCCAAAGCTACAGAGGAAGTCGACCTGGCCCGCAATTACATTATCGTAGAAGTATGCATTGCCGAGCTTGCCAACGTAGGGCTGCATGGGGTTAGTTTCACGCCGGCTCTCCGTACGATGGTCAATGGCCAACCGTATCCTGATAGCTGTAGAGACCGCATGAGGATCTACTGTATGAGCTGGACGATCGGCGTATGGACCGGCTCCAGTGGAGGTAGCATTATACGTCTGTCCGACGGTCAGCACATTCTTGCAGGAAGTTTCGGGTGATCCTTTGGCCTTGGGGTACTCCGGGGTACACAATTATTGATCCAATGAAGATGCTTATGGATCTTTGAGGCGTCAAGAGTACATAGTACAGTGATGGAGGGCCAAAGTAGTGCGTGTATACCAGGTGTATAACAGGTGTATAACAGGTGTATAACACGATATGATGTTATATTAGTCACCTATGCATTTTATGACTAAGCCAAAGATTACTCAGCAGGATAAACCCTCTATCCAGCCAATCAACAATCAGGAAAGGCCGCTGCATCCATCCATTCGATCGCCACTTCCCTGTTTCTCATCGTCTTTCAAGCCAATCAGCATGACAAGAGCCAGTGAAGGATTTTGCAGGGAGAAAAAAAAAAGAAGAGATGATCAAGCAATCGGGCCAGACACAGTAGTAGTAGTCAAGAATAAACAATACACAAGCATCAAATTAGCATCGATAACTCGGTTAAACCCAAGTAGGGATTCAGGTCCCTTTTTACCTCATGGAGAAACCCGCGCCTCCAGCGTCTCTCCAGCGGTTGAACCATGAGGGAGACCGGCGTGCCAGAGAGCTGTTTCACTATTTCCAACCTGACAATCCGGCGCTGTTGCCCACCATCACCACTGGAGGCCAGATTTGTCCACCCCCGACATGCACGCAGTCCAAGGCCAGTCCGAATCTTGTTCTGACAGCGCTGAGTCAGTTGGCGGCGGTCAAACTGGGGGTGCAACGGGCCATCATCAGGTATGTTCTGCATATCATGTCATGTGACATAACACACTGTGCGATCTCTCACTCACGCAACTTAGTCTGATCGACCGGGAAACACTCTACGTGGTGGCTGAAGCATCAAGATCGCTGAACCTCGGCGACAATGATCTGTACGGTGATGATGGTGATGAGTTGTGGATGGGATGCTCTCATGGCCCCGTCGCGGGCACCCTATGCGAGGTAAATTGCCCTCACAGTCAAACACCACAGCTCAAGGATTGACCATGGATGCAGAAGACAATCACTTTGCATCCAACCGCGGCGGACAGGTGCCCCTTATTTGTGGTGGATGACCTCCAACAGCATGCGAGATATTGCAACCTCCCTTGTGTCGCCGGCTCCCCCTATTTCCGCTTCTATGCCGGTACTCCCCTGACGACCAGTAATGGCATCAACATTGGTAGTCTATATGTTATTGATCCCCGGCCTAATATCCGCCTCACAGCCACTCACAGGGAGACCCTCGGCCTAATAGCCACTGCCGTCATGGAGTATCTGGATACCTCGCGTCAATCGCTTGAGAGTAGCCGTCTGACCAAGTTACTGTCTGGACTCAATTCGTTCGCACAGGGAGAAGTGAGCAGCGGAGTTGCGGGCCCATTATCAAGAACGTCCAGTACATCGGATCTGGATCGGTCTCCCACGCCGAGTCCTCCACAGACTCCGCCTGTGGAGTCGAATTGCAAGGATGCACTACCAAACGGTGATATCCCCCCTATCGCCATCACGCCGAAAGTGGCCACCATGGAAGATTCTTCAGCAGGTGCTCTTCATGATGATCCCCCCAGCCACCGTAGAGTGTCGACCTTCCAACGCGCCGCACATCTCATGCGAGAGAGCTTAGATCTGGGCGACGACGGTGGGGTCGTGATCTTCGATGTCAACGACTTGTCCGAAGTTGACCCAGAGGAGGATGTATCGGCGGAACTACCTGGGGCATCGCGGATGACTGCCCATATTCGCGCTATGTCTATCAAAGGAGCAGAGCGTGATGATGTTGTAGAGGACCCATCGGCTGCAGTCCCAGCCACACAGATGGACCGCCGGTTTCTGAAGCGCATGATGCACCGCTTCCGTAAAGGAGCTCTGTGGTACTTCCACCAGGACGGGACCACCTTCTCCTCTGATGAGGAAGCAAGTAGGCCAAGCTGCGATTTCGAACAGTCCGAACTAGCCTCTCAGTCGTCCAGGTCACTCGACCCTCGATCACAAGGTACTCTAAGGGAGAAGGATCTGCAGCTCCTCCAAAAATACTTTCCCAGAGCCACACGAATCATCTTCGCCCCGCTCTGGGATTCATTTAATTCAAGGTGGTTCGGCGCATGTTTCTGCTGGAGCTTGGTTGAGACTCGGATCTTCAGTTCCCACGTCGAGCTGGGCGGCGTGCTGGGATTCGGGGCATCGTTAATGGTGGAGCATAGCCGGGTGTTGAGTCAGGAAGCAGACAAGAAAAAGGGTGATTTCATCAGCAGTATCTCGTGAGTGCTTTTGATCTCGATGCCTTGATTCACCTCGTTCTTTGCTAATTGCGCCACAGACACGAACTTCGCAGTCCATTGCATGGCATTCTCGCCGCGGGGGAATTTCTGGCCGAGCAGGTCCTTCCAGAATTCCCACGATCGCTCTTAGATACAATTCGCGCATGTAGCCAAACACTTCTCGACACATTTGAGCAGATTCTTGATTTCAGCAAGATCAATTCGTTTAGGAAAAAGCGACGGGATGCCGGTCCGCCATTGCTCCATGGTGACCGAGGCTCGGTGAGGGCGCATCCCAAATCACATTCCTTACATATTCTGAAAGTCGCCAATGTCGTGAGTATTATTGAGGATGTCATCGAAAGTATCTGCTTTGGGGTGAAGTTTGGCGCTGCTGGAGGAAGCGGCCACCTCAGCATGGACCCAACAGTCGTCAAAAATATCGATATATGTATCGATGTCAGCCCGGATGACTGGGTGTTCGTTCTTGAACCTGGGGCTTTGCGACGCATCGTGATGAACGTATTCGGCAACGCTCTCAAGTACACGCGCCAAGGTTACATCTCAGTGCACATTGAGATTCAAAAGGGCAGCAATGGTCTCCCCGGTCAGACCGTGGACGGTTCTGATACGCTTCTCCTGACTTTCTCTGACACCGGCAGAGGAATTTCAAATGAATATCTGCGTTCCCATCTGTTTACGCCGTTTTCTCAGGAAGATCCCTTGTCACCCGGTACTGGGCTTGGACTATCGCTCGTCCAGAGTATCGTCCGATCACTGCACGGCAGCATCAAGGTCAAGTCTCAGGCCGGGGCGGGAACCGTCGTCAAAATCTCACTACCACTCGCGCGGCCGCGCGGACAACATCATCTAGAGGGCCCAACCAGCCTAAACGGGACTGTACCTACTGCTTCGACAGACACCATCGAACTGGTGACGCGACAGCTCCGAGGGAAGACTGTGTGTTATGTGCCTCCTACGAATACGACATCACAAACGCTACCATCCGCGCGCACCATCGCCGACTATCTGACGCACTGGTATGAACTCCGACTCGAGCCATGGAAGGCAGGTATCCATGCAGACCTGTTGATTGTGGATGAGTCCCAGATGCAATTTGTCAGCACATCTTCAGAAGGAACAAAGATACTGGTGTTATGTCACACGGGGTTGAAGGAACATCCGACATTTTCCACTCTATCTCAAGCCTGCAGGAGGCTTGAATGGCTTAATCTTCCCTGTGGCCCGTATAAGCTCGCTCGGGCAATCCGGCATTGTCTACAAGCAACGTCTGAGCCGCATGCGCTCGATGGTGTGCCGGCCTTAATGACTGACCTTCGAATCTCGCAGGCTAAGCCGGCAGTCGATGGTAACGTTCCCACGGGGGCAGCGCCTCTCTGGGCCGCGGGAAATCCCAAGTCCCCGAGGTCCGATCAAGGTATTCTGAATTCGAATCTCGATTCGAAGATTGCATCTCCCACTAGGACATCTGCGAATTCCCCTTCAGTGGGGCTGCACGACCTCCGAATTCTCCTTGTGGAAGACAACCCTATCAACATGTCCCTGCTGCAAAAGCTCGTATCTCGGCAGAGTCCCACTGTTCTCGACACGGCCGTGGATGGTCAGAAGGCTGTCGACGCCGTGAAGATGATGGCTGACGGCTATCACCTCATTTTCATGGGTAAGTAATCCAATAGAAACCTCCATGCGCAGCACTAGCTTACTTGCAGCAGATATGTCAATGCCCGTTATGGACGGCTTCGAAGCAACACAAGCAATTCGAGCCATTGAGAGAGAGCGCAAAGAAGCGTGCCCTGCAACGATCGTGGCACTCACGGGTCTGGGATCAGACGAACATATCGTGAAGGCCTATGCTGCAGGGGTGAACGTTTTCATCACGAAGCCTGTGTCGCTCAAGGAAATTACACGTTTGATGAATGACTGGAAGAAGGGCATATCTGCCGGCGAGCAGGGGCAGACTCCTTCCGCCTAAATATGTTTATGACTCTGCTACGATTACTGACGCTGATATGATCATGTATAATGGGTATAGATGTTGCGGTTTATGCTGGGCCGGGTGGAACTTTGATGATAATCTGAATACCCCTATATACGCAGCCGGGTAAGATCGGTCTAATTTTCTTCTTATTTTTTAGTTCTGTCTCTGAATAACGAAATATGTTCCTGGGCGAGACATCGTGGGGTAAATGAAGAATTAAGGGAGGAATACATCCTCGCAGATGGTAAACTAGGTACCAACAATCCTCCTTTAGCAGTGGGTCTGTATATGGACGGAGTAACTGAACCAACTGATCCCCGCGAACTGTCAGATCATCTTCACGGCTGTACCCCAGAATCGCAAGAAAAGTAGTCAGAGGCGCCAATGTGACCATCACGCTGGCTTTTCCATGCTCAGGCAGCAGTTAATGTCACTTATTTGGGAGAGTTAAACCACGTGACCAATAGACCCTCGCGTCTTGTGTTTTTCTGCTTTCTTCTTATATTCTCGCCTTCTGCATCATCATCAGCCTCAACATATGTTGTTGATCGAATTCTTCCTACTCTTTTGTGTCAGGTGGTTTGTATTTCAGTGCTTTTGATAATGTTACCGTCACTTCTACGCTCCTTATCCCGGCTTGGAAGGTCATGGAAGCCCCTTCACTTCTCCAATCCAAACTTCGCCCGGATACCTATAAGTATGAAAATTGAAGAAGAGACCTTGCCCGATTATGCCGCGTCCCGGTACTATCCTGCTCAGATAGGTGAAATCTTCCAGGACCGGTATCAGATTGTAGGAAAACTGGGGTTTGGAGCTAGCTCTACTGTGTGGCTTGCGCGGGACATGAAGTAAGGACCCCATGCCACCCATGGACGTAACCATCCCAAATCGAGCTGCTCACGTACTTCAATCATAGCTACCGTGGTTACGTTACCCTGAAGATCTTTATCAAGTCTGCATCTATGGGACAGCAATTAGACGATGAGCTCCAGATGTATAAACGCATCGAGGGGGGCTCAAAAAATCACCCTGGCCGCAGTGCAGTTCGGTCGTTACTTGACTCATTTGATATTAATGGGCCTGAGGACCAACATCGGTGCCTTGTGCATCCTCCATTATGGGAAAGTGTGCTGACCTTTCTGCACCGTAACCCTGCGCGGAGGCTGCCTGCGCCAGTCCTAGCATTTGTGCTGAAGCGCCTGTTTTTGGCGCTGGACTACCTGCATACGGAATGCCAGATTATCCATGCTGGTATTAACTCCGGCTTTGCCCTTCTTTGCTTCTATTATTTACTTACGTATCAAATACACCAGACATCAAGGCCGACAATATCATGTTTGGCATCGCCGATGATTCGGTCTTCCATGATTTTATGGAAAATGAGCTTCAGAATCCTTGTCCAAGGAAAGAGCTAGAAGGAAGAACTATCTATGTGTCCCGTGAGCTCAGAATGCCCCGAGAATGGGGTGCCCCAGTCTTATGTGACTTTGGCTCGGCCATACCTGGAGGTATAGAGCACCTAGAAGATATTCAGCCTAATATCTATCGCGCGCCCGAAGTGATTCTGGAGGTCCCATGGACGTATAGTGTTGATATATGGAATGTGGGATGTATGGTAAGACAATACGCCGGATAGCACTGGTTGCAATTTTCTCTGATCTCGCCTTGCCTCACAGATTTGGAACATTTTTGAGGGCGAGTCCTTGTTCACCGGCTATGACCCGGAATTCCAGGCTTATCGAAGTCGGGCCCACCTCGCTGAGATCATTCGGCTGCTTGGACCTCCGCCGCCTAGTCTTCTTGCGGGAGGAAAGCTCCGCCATAAGTTCTTTTCCAATGACGGTAAGCTTTTATGTGCTGTTGTGACTTTGATCCCTGCATCCCTGCTCACTATGTTTGACTCTTTAGGTGCCTTCTGCGCTGAATTTCTGTTAGAAGACCGGATTCCGCTTGAGCAAAGGGAGACTACTCTTCACGGACAGGACAAGGTCCGTTTCTTACGCCTCTTACAGAAGATGTTACAGTGGGAGCCGACCAAGCGTAGCTCTGCTAGAGAACTGCAAGAGGACGAGTGGATCCGCGAGAACCTGGAGAGTACGCAATAAGTTTTCAAAGTCGGGTATCCCTATGTTATGCTGAGCAAGATACTGCCAAGAATAACCTTTGAAGCGACAGCCACTTCCCCAGAAAAAGCTGAGCGCCTGATGCCAAAGAGTGGGAACGAGCTTGGCGCAGTGGGTTTTCGGCACGTAGTGAATCAGACGGATTGCTTAACCTCAGAAGAGTTTCTCCTTTTGTGAAGGAGATTCTCTGAGGCTCGGTTGCCCCAACGAACACCAACGTCAGTGATGGGCAGATACCTTCTATGTCGTGCTCCGAAATGGTACTTTGGCAGTCGTGATGAGTGTCTCTACCAGAGGAAGCCCAGATCTGCTCGAAATCAGGAAGGATAGAAGTAGTCGCGCGGCTGAAAGGGGTTTTTGGCGGTTCTCAATATTTGTTTCCTAGCCGGTAATAGGAAGAAATATTTCAAACGGATATCGAAGGTTGAAGAAACGACCGAAGGCTGTCCACGCCTGATAGTCCTGTATTGGGAGTGAATGATTTCAGACGTTTCCACAAATTAGACACATTCAAGAATCAAGCACTGAGATTGAGACCCACACAAACATCGGTTTCAAGACTGATGAAACCATTTGTCGGGGAGCCAGAACGGCACCTGGATACGCCTTCGATTTCTTCGGTGAAGGACGGATTGGCTAAGAGGCTCGAAGAGCAAAGGGCTATCTCATTGTATGCAGGCAGGCTGGTGAGCTTGTCTTCAAAACTATTTGGCAATTCCTTAGCTCGTTAGTCTAGCCCAAGAGGCAAATGATCCTCAGAAGGCATAAACAGCGTACCCATGAACTCAGTAGATACTCTATATCGTCTATTCAGTTGTCCAACCTCACAGGTGATGAACTAGGATAGTATTGACTATTATTATAGCGACATTCACTCGAGCAGGCCAAACATGATCTACAAAAGTGGACAGCCACCATCACTTCCCTACTCATTCGTCAACAGGAGTTGATGCGTCAGGGGGCCATTCTGGTCAAGTTCACCGAGCTATTCAAATTAATTGAATGCTCTAAGGGCCGACAGTCACAGCAAGACGGCTGCGTCCAGATGATCGAAAGCTTACCAGTGACGAGCTCCGCGGTGGTGCAAGCTCAACTGAGCCTGTGAAAGAGATTGTGGCATCGAATGAATGCCTGGATCTATGAAGCCATTCCTGAGCACAGCCCGCAGCCCGCGGCCAACGGACATGCTGAGACTATCATGGACTTCTCGGAGTACCTTCTGACACTCACCCCAGAAATGGACGATCATATCCCAGTCCTCCGCAAGAAGCCTCTCAAATACACCTCGACGAAGCAGTACGGCTACTACGTGGTCATAGCCCTCAGCAAGAACTTTCTCACCTCGCACGGCCGCCCGATCAAATCCGTGTGTGATGTGACCATGTAACTGGCCAGCCGGCTGTACTTCGGCTACAGCCCAGCCTCGTGGGAAGCCATGTTAATGGCTCACTTCCACAATGGTCGTACGGAGATCTCCCAGGGTGTTCTGGTGACAGTCGCACATTTCTGCGCTTCCGCGATGGATGAGACGGTATCCCCCATGAGCGGCGTAACATGCTCATCCGCACCGCGAACGATTACACATCCAGCCCACAGAACGCAGGTAAAGGTAAATCGTATCTGCGACGTATGGATGTTTTGGAGGTTTCCCTGTGGTGATGTGAAATCAACCGCGTTGAAATAGATTGCCTTTCGTGTCGATGTATATATAGCACGTGCACTAACGAATATTGTGCCATTCGACATATCTCCCCTTCGATCGAGCATTTAGATATGCTGAGAAGAGTAGATCTTAATGAGCGATTTGTTCTTGAAAATATTATCATCATCTGCACAGAATTCTCCACAATTGCGAAACATTTGTGGAGACGGGCTCTAGTCGGAGTCAAGACGGACTCGAGTCGGATCCCCCAAGAAGAGGCGTCGATCTTGTGCGCGGCAGCAGATAAATAAGAATCGCAGCAGTCGCAAGAATGTGGGAAGTCAAACAAGCTGCTCTTTGAATTATCCACAATGTCACCACATGCGCTCCGGGAAGTCCCAACGGGGACGAACAACTGGTGGAAGGAGGCCACCGTCTACCAGGTCAGTTTCTACACACAATACACTCGAGATAGGCGATTTTCAACCAACAACTTCTTTAGGTCTACCCCGCGTCTTTCAAAGACTCCAACGGCGATGGATGGGGCGATATCCCCGGTCTCATCTCCAAAATCCCCTATCTGCATTCCCTCGGGGTGGACGTAGTCTGGCTGTCACCGCACTATGACTCGCCCATGCACGACATGGGCTACGATATTTCCGACTATGAGAAGGTCCTCCCTGCCTACGGGACGGTCGAGGATGTCGAAAAGCTGATCGCGGAATGCCACGAGCGCGGCATAAAGCTCATTCTCGACCTGGTAGTCAACCACACGAGCGACGAGCACGCCTGGTTCAAGGAGAGCCGCAGCAGCAAGGACAACGAGAAACGAGACTGGTATTTCTGGCGCCCCGCGCGGTACGACGAGCAAGGGAACCGACTTCCACCGACGAACTATCGGGGTTATTTCGCGGGGAGTACGTGGACGTGGGACGAGAAGACGCAGGAGTATTACCTGCATCTGTATGCGAAGGAACAGCCTGACTTGAACTGGGATAACCGAGCGACTCGGGAAGCGATATACGACAGTGCCGTGCGCTTCTGGCTGGATAAGGGTGTGGACGGATTCCGCGTCGACACCGTGAACAAGTACAGCAAGCGGACAGATTTCCCCGACGCGCGCGTCGTTGATCCGAAGAGCTACATCCAGCCTGCGATAGAGATGTGGTGCAACGGTCCGCGCATCCATGAATTTATCCGGGAGATGTACGACGAGGCGCTGGCGCCGTATGGAGATGTCATGACCGTCGGCGAGCTGGCCAACACCCCGGACCCGAAAGACGTGCTGAAGTATGTGGGCGCGGCGGCGCAGCAGCTGAGCATGGTCTTCCATCTGGACATCGGACATATCGGCATGGGAAGCAGCCTGGAGGACAAGTACATGTTCCAGCAGTGGAAACTGACCCAGATGAAGAGCATTGTATCCAAGTGGCAGAGCTTTGTCGAGGGCACTGACGGCTGGACGACGGCATTTTGCGAGAACCACGATAACGGGCGGTCCGTGTCCCGATTCGCGTCTGATGCGCCCGAGTTCCGTGAGCGCTCGGCGAAGATGCTGGCGTTGATGATGGTCGCCATGACGGGGACGTTGTTCCTGTACCAGGGCCAGGAGATCGGCATGATCAATGCCCCCAAGGACTGGCCGATCGAGGAGTACAAGGATATCGAGGGACTGGGATACTACAGGGAGGCGGAACGACAAGCAGCCAGCGGCACGGACGTGACACGCCCTGAACGGATCATGGATGGGTTACGCATTCTGGCGCGAGATCATTCCCGGTTGCCCATGCAGTGGGACGATACCCCCAATGCCGGATTCACGACTGGCACGCCGTGGATGAGAACCCATGATTTGTATAAGGAGATCAATGTGAAGAAGCAAGAAGCGGACCCCGAGAGTGTACTGTCGTTCTGGAAGACGGCGTTGCGGCTGCGCAAGGAATACCGAGAGCTGTTCATCCACGGCGCGTTTGAGGTCGTCGACTTTGAGAATCTCGAAACATTCACTTTTGTCAAGTCGAGAGGCGAGAAACGCGCCCTGGTAGTGCTGAACTTCACCTCGTCGACCCAACCCATTACACAGGCTGCTACAGTGGGAGCGAAGAAGTTGTTGATCAGCAACTATTCGGAAACGACACCTGATACCCTGCAGCCATTTGAAGGCAGGATTTACGTGTCATGATCATTACAAGCAAGATATAATTCGGAAGGATATTGATGAATGAAACCATGTTCAAAAGAAGGGCAATCCCCGACGTAGCCACGGAGTCCTTTCATCATTTCCATGTCTAGACATTTGTTTTCAAGATAGAATTCAGGATCTGGCGTGAAATGACTTGGATCAATCCATTCTAGCATAGAAGCCGTCTCAGCGACATCTCTGTTGATGGGTGGACTTGCCAATAAGTTAGGGATATCGTCTTTCCAGGCCAATTTATCTCGTCCTTGTTCACCACCTCGAGTATTGTAATGTCACATTTATCAAAGGAAACGGCCTCTGGTCCTATTGCTCGTTGATACCAACGATGTTCATCCGAGAGTCAATGCGAAGTAGATGAAGGCCCTAGCTATGTACCTGGATAATCTAACCAGCCATAGGCCACACCAGGATGTACAGTGGGCATGCTCATTGTCTACTGCCATTGCAAATCAAGGAATCTAATTCTGTGTTATTTTTATGCTCGTCACCAGAAGAACGGCATACGAACTGATTTGGCCCCAAACTGGCTATAAATGGGACCAATACGGGGTTGGCCAGGGACCGAGCATGACCTTCATTTCCCTCGCGCTCGGCCGTTTGGATTCTAGGATCATATTCATTGCTGTTTCTCTGACGATCATCCTTCGAGTGATAGAGTCCCATCGCACTCAATAACTATGTCCTCGTATTTTTCTGTGGAGACCGAGACGATCACCCAGAATATCTCGCATTTCATCTCAAAAGCAACATTGATCGCCAGTCTGTAACACTGGTCCGCTTGGTCCTTCGTATTTTCTCCATGTCTATTTTCAGAGCTAAATTGTTCCATGGTAAAGTGGAAAGCTCAATCAGGAGTATCCGAGAACATAAAAAGGCTTCGTACTTCGCAAGATAGACCAACAGCCAGATACACCATTCTACATCCTCTAGGAAAATGAAGCTCTCCATTGCTGTTACCGCTACCATCGCTGCCTTGGCTTCGGCCCTTCCTAGCCAGTCTGAGGCCCACGCCAGTACCGTGCAAGGGTTCGACATCTCGAACCATCAGAAGACGGTGGACTTCGAGGCGGCCAAGAAGGATGGAGCCCAATTTGTGATGATCAAGGTAATACCGCCGTTCTGGCTGTACGACTGGTCTTTTGCTGATGATCAGTAGGCTACCGAAGGCACTACCTACAAGGACACGACCTTCAATTCGCACTACACCGGCGCCACCAAAGCCGGCCTGATCCGCGGAGGCTACCACTTTGCCCGCCCGGACAAGTCCTCCGGCAGCACGCAGGCAACGTATTTCGTGAAGAACGGCGGTGGCTGGAGCGACGACAAGATGACTCTGCCGGGCATGCTGGACATCGAGTACAACCCGTACGGTGCCACCTGCTACGGGCTCAGCCACTCGGCGATGGTGTCCTGGATCAAGGAGTTTGTCGACGAGTATCACTCCGCCACGAAGCGGTATCCCATGATCTACACCACGGCCGACTGGTGGAACCGCTGCACCGGAAACGCCAAGGGCTTTGGCGATAAGTGTCCGCTGGTGCTCGCGGCGTATAGCAGCACCGCGCCCAAGACGATCCCCGGCGACTGGAAGACGTGGACCATCTGGCAGGATTCGGACAAGTATAAGCATGGAGGAGATTCGGATAAGTTCAATGGACCTATGACGCAGTTGAAGAAGCTGGCTAGTGGCTAGGTGCCCATGTCACATAGTTAGAGACGAGATAGGGTTAGGGAGAGTCGTCGTGTGGTTTGATTATGGATATTGCGATTCCGTGTATTGTCCCTTATTCATTTTTTTTAGAAACCGTATCAAGGCTATAGCTTGTTGATCTGAATTGACCTAGACATGACAACTGTGCTTCATAACATAGATGGAACCCCGAGAGGATCGAGCTGAGAGACATATTTGGCAAACCAGGCATCCCAGAACCGATCTACTACGGGACATTGATCTTCTCAAAGCCGAGTAAAATGATGATACGATACGAATGACAGGCTAAGTTGGAGATGCAAGCACCTTATGTCCATTTTGACGTGTGAAAACTATGAGACGAAAGGTCGTTGGGGAGTCTGTGTATGTGTAAATAGGATGATGCGTGCACACTCAGCTAGAGGTATTCGGTCATCCATTGTATATTATGACACAACTATAAGAACTACATAAGATGACTTATTGAATACCTATTCCGCGATTCAACATACAGCAACTCCCCATCATCATCCGGGCAGGTAGGCACCGATGCCAGGATTATCAGGCAACAAGGCCCTAAACGAAACACCAGCCGCTTGGCGTGGTGGGGATTGTAAGTATGAGTATGTGTATTATTATATCGATGCTTAGCATGGCATCTTGGAAGGACTACTCTAGGCTCATAATGTCTATGATATTCTTGCATAGTCGTCATTCGCACGCCGGAATGTAATTCTACCGGTACTCCACCTCATGCGAACAATGATCAACCTATTCTACCATTAGGCTTCTGACATCGTATATCAACAGGAGGACCTACCACTTCGACGTTATTACCTAACGGGTCCAGGACAAACGACCCATAGTAATACTCTCCATCGTACTCAGGATGGACCCCGGGTTTTCCATTGTCGACTCCCCCAGCCGCAACGGCAGCCTGATAGAACGCATCCACCGTCGCATGGTCTACCCCATCAGCCACGCCAAATTCACTGTATGGGTGCGATAACATACCTGGCGCCATCAAGGCAAAATGCAACCCCTGATGCACCGGATGGTCCTCCTGTACCACCCACAGATCGGGGACTTCCGCGCCCAGCCCGACGGCCTTCGGTAGGCGCTCTAGCTCGCGGTACTTGAGCGGAGCAAGGGCGGCTTTGTACCAGCCGACGACGGCTTCGAACTGCTCCTTTGGAGCGGATATGCTGATGTGGTCTATATTACTGGACATTTTGAGTTGATGTTGTCTATACGGGATGTTGACTTTTGATGAGGATGGGCGTCGTTGGCAAGTCATTTATGTCATCAACTGGGGCTGCAACGTGACGTCACGAGATGTATGGATGGGCTGACAATCCCATTTGATCCATGCATCAGGAGGGTGTAGCATCACTTTGATCATATAATATTGATACTACAGAGTAGTAAGGTACAGTGATATTGTTATATCTATTAATAGTATTGGTGCATTAATGTTCATCGACCGGCCTGTGGTGTAGGGTACAGAACTAGATGATGGAAAAACCAATCCATGGTCCTCATAAGATGTGTGCATGCACCACAAGGCAACCAAGTTGATCGAGAGGTTAAGGAGTCAGTCCAAGTTTCTCCAAGTCCTGGCAAATGCTCTTTTGGAAGAGGAACCCTCCGCCAGCAAGGACTTATACGGAGCCGTCACGTGGTTGATCAGTCCTACTATCTAGCGCTGTACGGCCTTAATGCCTTGTCCAGCCCGTTCGGTGGAACTATTCTCTGGCATCGTTCCTACCATATATAAGTACACACCTAGGACATACTAGACATATGCCAGGTAATAGCTATATAATAGGCGGATACTAAAGAACGTTCATAAAAATATTATCATTATGACACTCTAGTATATTTGAACCCCAAGAACTAAAAGTTATCCAAGGTCAACTGCATCCCGCAAGTTCCCCAGTACAATCAAGGCTATTGACATGATCTGATTGGCTGATAAATGGAGCAAATGGCGCAACCGCACTTGGCGCCGTCGAGCTAACCATTTACAGACTAGCCCTGATCCCCCACTAAGCCTTATCGGTTCAAGACACGCGCGGGGGCCCTGCGCTTAATCCGCACTAAACCCAATCCAGCCTAGTGTACTGGGCCCGCCGTCGGTGCAGGTCACATGACCAGGCTGACAGCATCCAAGCGAGGAGAAGGGTATCAAGTGGCCCAGAAAGGTCAGAGCCGGTTGGCTTCCTTCACGCATCCTCTGATCCTTATCCTCAAACAGCTGATATGCTGAGGAGGCAATCTCTGCTATCGGGTGACCACCCTCTCGTCTTTGCAACGATATCGTAGCCCAATCATCCTCCCTCTCCTCCGTGGAATCCGTGCAGCACGCCCACGTGTTCCCCGTGCGCCAAGCCTCCGCGGACGCTTGCAGGCATCTTCCCACGAGCTCAGCTCTCTCGATCCCTCAATCTTTTTTATTTCGTCTCATCTCCCCCGTCGCTTTGGAATTTGTTTCTGCTACTTTTGATTCAACTTGCGACTTCTTGCAGGCCGTCCGGGTGCGGCTTCTTCTCCGGAGCCATGGCGACGACCAGCAGCGTTCATGCCATCTCCTCCACACTGACCTCCGCCTCCGCCTCCAGCGCCCCGACCGTACCTCCACAGGGTGGCATCCTCGAGGGAGGCAACCCGTCCAAATATGACCCCAAGAACCCCATTGTGACCTTCATCATTCAGGTGGGTAACTGCTATTCCTCTCAATAGTTCAGTCGGTGTGCCATGAAATAAAATAAAATAAAACTGTTTGAAAAAAAAGAAGACTCATTCGTGTTCGTCTTCAGGCTGGCATTATCATCATACTATGTCGCCTGCTGCATTGGCCGCTGTCCAAGATGCGCCAACCACGCGTGATCGCGGAGGTCATCGGGGGTATCATCCTGGGACCGTCCGTCATGGGTCGCATTCCGGGATTCACAGAGGCCATCTTTCCCGCCGCATCAATCCCGAATTTGACTTTGGTCGCCAATCTGGGCCTGGTGCTCTTTTTGTTTCTGGTGGGCCTCGAGACCGATCTGCGGTTCCTGGTCAGTAACTGGCGTGTTGCTGCCAGTGTGTCCGCCGCCGGAATGATTCTGCCCTTCGGCTTTGGTTCGGCCATTTCCTACGGTCTGTATAATACCTTCCGGAACGAGGCTGGAACGGTGCCGATCAATTTTGGGACCTATCTGCTGTTCATTGGTATTGCCATGGCCATCACGGTGGGTTTTGTCATGTTTGTTCAACGACGATCGATAAGTTATGCTGACCCGTTGGGAAGGCGTTCCCCGTCTTGTGTCGTATTTTGACCGAATTGAAACTCCTCAGTACCAACGTCGGTGTCATCGTGCTCTCTGCCGGCGTTGGTAACGATGTCGTCGGCTGGATTCTGCTGGCGCTCTGCGTGGCCCTCGTCAACGCTGGCAGTGGTATCACCGCGCTGTGGGTTTTGCTCGTAGCGACTGGCTACATCCTGTTCCTTGCCTTTGTCTTCCGTCCGCTCTTCATGCGCTTCCTCCGAAAGACGGGCAGTCTGCAGAAAGGCCCCAGTCAATCCGTCGTGACAATCACCCTGCTCATCGCCCTCGCCTCGGCATTCTTCACCCAGGTCATCGGCATCCATGCTATCTTTGGCGGGTTCATTATCGGATTGCTCTGTCCCCACGAAGGCGGGTTTGCCATTAAATTGACCGAGAAGATTGAGGATCTCGTCGCCGTCTTGTTCTTGCCCCTTTACTTCACCCTTTCCGGCCTCTCGACCAATCTTGGTTTGCTGGACAGCGGGCTCGTTTGGGGATACGTAGTGGGTGTGATTTCGATCGCGTTCTTTGCCAAAGTCGCCGGCGGCGCCCTGGCGTCCAGACTCTGTGGCCTCCTTTGGCGAGAGAGCTTCTCTATCGGTGTTCTGATGAGTTGCAAGGGTCTTGTGGAGCTCATCGTCTTGGTATGTCTCTTGACCCGTTTCCGACCGCCATCTACTGACAAGCTCCTAGAACATTGGTCTGCAAGCTCGCATCCTCAGCACCAGAACCTTCACAATCTTCGTCGTCATGGCACTGGTCACGACCTTTATAACCACTCCGATGACCACCCTGCTGTACCCCAAATGGTACCAGACTAAGGTCGAGCGATGGCGCCGCGGGGAAATTGACTGGAACGGGAACGTCGTTGCTGGAGACAGCCGTCAGGACAGTGTGGCTGTTGCCAAAGAGCAACTTAAAACCACGCCGGTCCGGAAGCTGCTTGTTTACCTCCGGCTGGACGGCTTGTCCGGCATCTGCACACTAGCTGCACTCTTAGGGCCCAGCCGCCTGGCCGCGCCACCCTCCCCTAAGGTGCACCCGACTAAGCTCAAGAACGCCTCCTCCCCCACCGAGAATACCGCGGAGGAGTCGGCTCACTCAGAGATTGAGCCAGAACCTGCGCTCAAAGTTCATGGTGTGCGATTGATGGAACTCACCGACCGCGATTCCAGTGTCATGAAAGTCTCCGAGATTGACGATTACTCGCTGTGGGATCCTGTCATCAACACGTTCAGAGCCTTCGGTCAGTGGCACGATATCTCCATCCTAGCCAACGTCTCCGTTGTTCCCGAGTACTCCTACGCCGACACCGTGGTCGGGATGGCCCACGAGGAAATCTCTGATCTCCTCTTGATCCCCTGGAGCGAAACCGGCGCCATGAGTGAGCTTCAGAGTGGACTGGGGATTGATGAGGCGGGCCGATTTTCCAATGGGCCTTATGCCGACTTTGTCTCCAACGTCCTGTCGCTCGCGAACAGCAACGTGGGTGTCCTAGTGGAACGGAGTCTCTATAGCCGGAGTGCTGGGAAACAACGCTCGCAGCTGAAGCGGACTCCCAGCGGTCTCAGCCTCCGCAGCTCTATCTGGGGCGTTGCCCCTGCAGCCGCTCGGTCCCATCACATCGTCTTGCCCTACTTCGGAGGAGACGACGATCGCTTCGCCCTGCGCTTTCTTCTTCAACTGGCGGAGAACGATCAGGTCACTGCCACCATCATCCATATCGACGTCCCCGTGTCGCCTCCTACAAAGGCCGCAGTCGCAGATAGCAAGGGTACTGGGTCCCATGGCGAAAGCTCAAATGCTGGTTCGTCAAATCTCTCGCGGGTGTCCGAATCGCACAGTGCCTTCTTTGCCGCAATGCGCGACTCTGTGCCCGAAGAGCTCCGATCACGCGTGGTGTTTACTCGCATCACACCAAAGACAGGCGAAAAGGATTGGGTGGAGCTCGCTGTCAATGCCGTGAAGGAAGAGATGAGCCAAACCTCGCACAAGGCCGGCAATCTTGTTGTCGTCGGCAGACGGAATACCCACATGGATCTAGATTCCTGTTTGGACGCTCCGTCCCAGGACGAAGTCGGAGCCGATGCCAGCCAGGCGCTGGGCGTGGTGGGACAGGCGATGGTGCAAACCGAGAACAGAATCGTGGGGAACGTGCTCATTCTTCAGGCTGGCGCAAGCGGTGTCGGCCGGTAAATATATTGTATCTGCACATATGCAGGGCTGGACATCTGCGGCTTAATTTTGGATATACCAGGATTTGTTTACTGTTGGCGCTTTTAATTTAATTGATTATTCTCTTGTCTGTGTGATCTTAGAAGCCTTCGATCTAGCATGGCTTTGGTGTGTACGACGATGGTTATGGGAGCATGATTGCTCTCTGTCTTGCTTGGATTTGGCTTCTACTCTATACGGTGTCCATTTCCTCCTGTGCTTTTCGGATAAAACTATGCTTCGGTAGTCGACAAGGGGGCGGTTGGGATAGATTGCCGTCGACTCCGTTGCAAGTATCATGCGACATTTGACTCGCATAAGCCACCAGGGTCTGAGGACTAAACCGGTCAGAAACATTGGAGCCGAACATTGAACAGAAAATTTATTCGCCTCAGCAGATGAGGACATGGGAGAGTTATTCCTTTTAGGGTATACGCCATGTGATGGCGGGCTGTCAGTCTGTCGATTGAGAGGATGGCGCGGTCGATATAACTGTGACGATCCTTGCCAGAGGAGAGCTTCCTTCCAGGCTTGACAATACTCATCGAGTTTTAGAATTACAATGCATCTGTCTAGTCTCCTTGTCGGCCTTCTCGGGCTCAGTCTCACGAGGTCTGCAGTCCCCCTCGACAAGAGGATGAGCAGAACCAGTGCTCCAGCCGGAAGTCTGACGGTCTGCTCGTCAGGCAAATAATCGACCATTTGCGCTGCGTTGGTTGCCCTGAGCTCGGCAACCGCTGATGCCTGTATCTATGTCGCCGCCGGCACATATTAGGAGCAGCTCACCATTACCTATCGCGGTTGCCTAACGATGTACGGCGAGACTACCAAGACGGACTCGTACAAGAACAATGTCGTGACGATCACGCATACCATCTCGTCCCCCGAGGCTGGCTCTCTGGATGCGAGCGCCACGGTCTGTGGACAAGAGGATGGTGTTGGGGAGTGATTATGGGGATTGGTTGGATTCGAGTTCCTAGCTTGCTGGGAGTGTTGTATAGGGTCGTCTGGCTTCTTCGATCTATAAATGAAGATTCGATAGTTAAACTACTCCAAGATTGAGGAATATAGAATGTAGTGATGGTCCATGTTGCGGTTGCGTCAGAGCTCACCCTAGTGTTTTAGATACTCTATTTCAATCCTTTGCGATGTAATTGATTCAACGTATGAAAGAATTGGTCATTTTGAGAAGCGCACAGTCTAGCACAGCCCAAAGGCAGATATGTTGATACCGCCCAATCCCTAGGCAAGCGAGCCATGAGGGGTATGAGTTGACCCAAATAGAAATAGATCTTGCGCAATGGATTGGTTCTTTCCATATCAGACAAGAGACCGGTTGGCCTGATCTTCGCCTACATGCAGTGCTTTGATACCAAATTGCTGACCACCATCCTGCCCGAGACCCACCAAGATGCATGAAAAGCGCTCTAGCCAAAGACAACGACACTTGCCCCGTTGAATCTGTCCTTCTGCATACATAAATTGAATTATAGCTTGAGTAATGAGACATATCCCGACCATCCGCAGCCTTATTCCCGCCAGACCGTCTGGCGGATGGCCACACAGCCTGTCGGCATGCGAAAGCGCCTATGGAAGCAAACGATAACAGAAGATATTATCCGTGTGAACATATTCTATTCGAGCATTAGAAACTTTCGACTGACACAAGCACAAGGTGAGGGAAATGCCAACCCACCAAGACGCCATGTGGCTGCTTGAGGATGCTTGAGCCGGATTGGCGCTGACTCGGCCGTCTGGACAGTGGAGATGATGCTTCGACCTCCCCGCCTGGGGAAGAGGAGCGCACGCTTCCGGGCAAAGAACGGCGTGTGCCGTGATTGGCAGAGACGAATTGTCAGTTGATGAACCAGGGAATATCCCGTCAGCCACTGATCTCATCGCTGGGGTCCGGGGCCGCGTTCGTTCGGGCCTATCTGGCCCACACCTTTGTTAGGATTTGCTTGCGCTGCAGATCTAGCCTCGTTTGCGCGTTTCGACTAACAGGGATAACGCAGTTTGCTGGGAAATGACCGCATGTCCAGAGTTACAGCCCTTCCAGGAGCGCCCAGTCGTGGATGCATGTCGAGGACGATGGTCGAGATGGTCAATCGCAGGACAAGGCTGTGCCAATCAGCTGTCTTTGTCCCCGGGAGTTTTGGAAGAATTGCTCACCAACATGCACGCATCGGCCTGACTCTATGATTCTTTCCAGTCCGTTCTGACTCGCGTGTGCGCAGCGTCTCGGCGAGATATCTCACTACCCCAGGCATTCATCATGTCCTCATATAAGTGGAGCACGACTTCCCCAGGTGTCCGATGGATCTACTACTATATTCCCCAGATTGCACTGCCCTAGAATTCCGTATACGTAAAGGGCATCCATGAGCAACGCCATGAACAACGACGAAATTGCCTCGTCCACCTCGGACGAGATAGTCGGTCCCAAAGGCGAGAAGCCTACATCCTACCACCACGATGAGAATGCCACCCACCAAAAGGCTGAGCTAGAAGCGGGGGGCCGGTCGCCCAACAAGGTCAATGCGATCTTTGAGAATCCGCTCGTCAATATCCCTCGCCACCAGCTCATGAAGGATGTTGAGGACTTCTGCACCCAGTATGGCCTCATGGATCACATCGATGCCTTCCGCAAGGGCGCTCTTATCTCGCAGAATCCAGCCGGGGCCGAGAATCTGAGCGAGTTGAATGCGGAGGAGAAAGCCGTGCTGCGTCGGGAGCACACGCATAAATGGTCCCAGCCGTGGCAGCTGTATTTCATGGCTGGTGAGTTGCGGTTCCATTTCCTGGACATGCGCATAGATTGCTGACACTTTTCAGCCATGTGTTCGCTCGCAGCCGCCGTGCAAGGAATGGACGAAACAGTCAATAACGGCGCCCAGGCGATCTACCTTGCTGTATGCCTCTGCCCCAGCCGAGAAGAAAATTAGGAAGCTAAACGCGGCCAGGAATTCCGAATCAAAGACGCAGAACACCCCGAGCGATCCCGATTCTCTCCCGACATGCAGAACTACCTCACGGGACTTATCGTCGGCGCACCCTACCTCGCCTGCGCCATCCTCGGCTGCTGGCTGACGGAACCTCTAAACCGCTACTTCGCGCGGCGCGGGACCATCTTCATCTCGTGCTTCATCGCCGCCGTGGCGTCGATTTGGGAAGGCGTCGCCAACTCGTGGGTCAACCTGTTCATCGCCCGGTTCGTGCTCGGTCTCGGCATCGGGGCCAAGTCGTCCACCGTCCCCGTCTACGCAGCCGAGTGCTCGCCGGCGCCCATCCGCGGCGCACTAGTCATGATGTGGCAGATGTGGACGGCGTTCGGCATCATGCTGGGCAACATCATGGGGGTGGCGTTCATGGGACTCTCGCGGGACCTGTCCTGGCGGCTCATGCTGGGCTCAACGGTGGTGCTGCCGCTGATCGTCTGCGCGCAGGTCTACTTCTGCCCCGAGTCGCCGCGCTGGCTGATCGAGCACAACAAGATCGATAAGGCGTTCCAGGCGTTCCGCACGTTCCGGCCGACGGACCTGCAGGCGGCGCGCGATCTGTACTATGCGTATGTGGGCGTGCAGCTGGAGAAGGAGGTGAACCAGGGCAAGAACTTTTTCACCATGTTTATTGAGCTGTTTACTGTGCCTCGCAACCGGCGGGCGACGCTGGCTAGCTGGATTGTCATGTTCATGCAGCAGGTAGAGCCGCTCTGATATTTCCTAGTGACATTGGCCAAGAACGATGCGATGCTAACATTGTACAGTTCTGCGGCGTCAATGTCATTGCCTATTACTCCACCACCATCTTCCAAGAATCCGGCTACTCGATCCAACAGGCACTGCTCGCCTCCATGGGCACCGGCATCCTGAACTGGGTCTTCGCCCTGCCGGCCTTCTTCACCATCGACACCTGGGGCCGCCGCAACCTCCTCCTCGTCACCTTCCCGCTGCTCGCCATCTGTCTCTTCTGGTCCGGCTTCTCCTTCTGGATCGAACCGGACAACCCGACCAGCAAGAAGCGCGTCGCCATGGTCACGACAGGCATGTATCTGTTCGAGGTCTTCTACTCGCCCGGCGAGGGGCCCGTGCCGTTCACGTACTCGGCGGAGGCGTTCCCGCTACACGTGCGCGAGGTGGGCATGTCGTGGGCGACGGCGACGACGTGGTGTTTCAACTTCATTCTCTCGTTCACGTGGCCGATGCTGCTGGATGCGTTTAAGCCGCAGGGGGCGTTCTCGTGGTATGCGGCATGGTGTCTCATCGGGTGGGTGTTGATTCTGCTGTTTGTGCCGGAGACCAAAGGTGTGTGTGTCTCTGTTTCCTCCTTGTGCTCGTTGGCTGGTGAAGCTCGCTGACAAGTCGGTAGCTCTCACCCTGGAAGAACTGGACCAGGTCTTTTCCGTGTCAACTCGGAAACATGCTGCGTACCAGATCAGGAATGCGATTTGGCATTTCCGGGTGTGGATTCTGCGGCAGAAGTTGGAGCCGCTGCCCAAGTTCTACGAGGGAGCGGGCAATCTGTACGAGGGTGAGGAGTGAGTCCGGTCAGACGGCAAGCGGTTCTAGTAAGATGAGATGGATTTGAGGTTGAGATTGGTTTTTTTATCGCTTGTTGGTGCTTGTTCTGTGTGTTCAATTAGTACAGGTTCAGTCGTGTTTCGTTGTATGGAGAGCAACTCACGGGTATATATATATATCTACCTACTCGATCTAATGAACAAGTTTCAGTCGATCCACCTTCGCAATGAACCATCGTGACCGAAACGGCTAGGTCGCTACCTGAATCCGGTCGGATTGGCAACCGCCAGAAAGTCTGAAATGTCAAAGGACCACCGATAGAAGCCATTGCTGAGGTCGACGGGTCGCTGGTCGCGGGTCAATCCTCGCCGACTGCCTGGGTGATGACTCGAGCCCGGACGGCGAGGACGAACCACTCCCGGATTCAGAGGAACCCGACTGGGGAGAGTCAGAGACTGTCGCCGCGAATTCAGGTGGAGCGAGCGATCAAACTCCTGAATCGGATTGTCCGGTGGCCGCGCACACGCCGTCGTTGCGGCAGGGACACTGCTACTCTGCGCGGTCGCGATCTCGCGCCGCGTCTTGGGGTTGGAATATGGCGAGTCTCTGGGCTCGGGCTGGATCCGTTCCCTGTGCTGGTCGACAGACTCCTCGAAAATCCCCAGTCGATCGAGGAGTTCGTGCACGATGGGGCGGTCGTTGGCGTCGTGCTCGACCTCGGGCAGACGCTGCTGCTCCTGGATGCGGTCGTACAGCCTCCGCAGGCCAGCGATCAGGTAGCTCTGATGCTCCTCGAGCATGTCCACATAGCTGCGCGTCTTGTCAGTTCACAGTCATCATGCAACAAAATGGGGTGTGGTGGAGTGGATGCCATACCCGGTGGGATACTTCCTGCGCAAAGGCTTCTTCTCCTGGTAGATACAAGGGATCTGGTCTCCGCAGCGAAGGCACGGTTTGCCCCCATCGCACTGTTCGAATAATCAAATTAGCATCCGTCTTGAGTGAAGCAGTCCAGCGAACGCCCAGTCTTCCTACCCTGGCTTTTTGGACACGGCAGCGATCGCAGGCCCTGCTGATCCTTTTCCGGGCCGTCGTCTGGTTCGCTTGGCAGAGATCGTCGGCGTCGGAAGGGCGTTTTCTGGCGGTGCCAGAGCGCATGGTCCTTTCTCTCTCCTGTTTCTGGTTGATTTTCTGATAATTTTCTCTCCGAATTGACGATTATTCATTTGCAATTATCTGATAGATAGATGCTATTCCTGTCCTGCAGTCAAGTCACATTTATTGCTCCGCCCAGGTTTGTTCGCGACTCGCGAGGCATTCGAGATCGACGGATGAAAGGATCATGACGTCCGGCAATCCCCACTGGCACGCGCTGGATGCCCTGAAATCAGGCTGGCAGACGGAGCAGACTGTCGGTTCAATCGATCCGAAGCTGCTCCACTTGGTTACTTGGGTTGTTGGTGGATTACGAGGGTGACATGGTCAGAGCATAGAGGACTGGAGGGCTGGGGGGGTCTAGGCAGCAGAATCCCCAGGGAGGGTATAAAGAGGGATCTCCTGCCCTGGGAGGATGGCTTCCGCGATGACAGCGTCTCTACCGAGAGGTCTTTTATCCTGAATCATGAATCATAAATCATGGATCATGAATCATGACCGGAATCGCCCGACATCCACTGATCAAAGCTGCTTCCGGCGCATCCGCTGGGAAGGGTGGAACCTGAATGAAACGCTACGAACCCTGCGATAAAAGCGTTCTAGACCGGAGAGAATCAATATTTAGGATTGAAACAGGCGCCCGGGTAAAGTCAGGGATGTATGGAAACGAGTTGTAGAACCAGACGGAGTACATGGGATAAATCTTCCATAGTCGAAAGAAAGACCATCAGTTTGCCAAGCAAAGCCACCATCCAGCAAGAATGTGATGGATCGCGTCCACAGATGGAATGCTGCAAGGAGGATTGCAAGAACAAGGATGATCCTGATGGAGTACAGCGGCTATCCGATGTTATACAGATAGTATGCAGGAGTGGCACCTGTCACTTCTCCTTGCATGAACTATTGTCCGATCGGCTTCGAAATTGAAAAGCATATCAGAATGAATTGTACGATTAATCTCTCTGGCGAGGACGAATAATAACAGGCATGTCGCTCTGATACACAAACCAGGCATTGCGGTACTTCCATTCATGGTTCGGATCCACCAGTTGAATCTGTATCATGTTAGCTAGCGTCAACCACTGCGACCAACCCAACTCACCTCGAACTGGCTGTACAGCGTCGCAATCAATTTGTAGATCTCCAGCATCGCCAGGTACCGTCCCATGCAGATCCTCCCCCCACCGCCAAACACAAAGTCACATGTATCCTTCATGCGGCGGTGTCGCGCCTGAAACTGAGCCTGATCCTCCCCGGCGCCCCGTAGCCACCGCTCTGGACGGAAGACATCGACATCGCCGCCGAACACCCCCGGATCCCGGTTTGTCACCGCCGGATTGATACCCACCGTGGTGCCGCCGGGGATAAATCGTCCATCGGGCAGCGTGAACCCTTCGGCGGGCACGATGCGCTCGAAGTTCATCGCGATACCTGGGTTGAGCCGCATGCTCTCGCGAATGACGGCGTCGAGGTATGGCAGCTCGCGGATATCCCGCCACTGCGCAGGGATGTCAAGCTTGGCGGCGTCCAACTCCGCAGCGAGTTTGCGGTTGGCGGCGGGGGTCTTCATGAGGAAGTAGACGACGGCGCGCATCGTGGCGGAGGTGGTGTCGCCGCCGGCCAGGATACTGAGCATCAGCCAGTTGACGATTTGGTTGTCGTCCACGATGTCCGGGTAGGAGTCCTTGAGCTGGACATACTTGTCCAGCGTGTGGGCGACGGCATTGAGCCGCGACTTCTTCTCTTTTAACTGGGTCTGGTACTCGGTCACGACCCCGAAGGTGTAGAGGACACCGGTGAGGGTCGGTTTCGGCCCAATGCGCACAATGGGGTTTTTGTCGAGCAGGCGGTCGACCCAGGGGATTTGCGAGACCTGTTGATAGGTTAGCTATTGCGTCCTATATGGTACGGGGTTGACGCACTGGTGCAAAGTAGATCAGCCCCTTGGTCGAGTCGGTGATCAAATTGTCCACGTCTTTCTCCTGCTCGATGAAGCCGTAGTGTCGGCCGAAGCTGATGTTTGCGGTGACGTCCCAGGCGACTGTGTCGGTCAGCAAGAATATCAAGAGTCGCAGGGGGTACGTGGCAGTAACGGACAATATCCCAGCCATTCGTCGATCGGGCAGATAGTCCTGCCATTTGAACCGGTAAACCTAGCCCGTAGCTTCCCCGTAAAAAGATTTAACGTCTCGTCGATGAGTGACTCGTATTCCAGGACTTTGCCCATGCCCCAGAGGGGTCGGATAGGAAGGATGTTCTGATTGTGCCAGTGTTCGTCCTGCGTGTTGAACAAGTTGGACATGCGATGACCATTGATGAGCACATCGTTGGGTTTGTACATATCACTCTGCCGTCGTCAACATTCGTCAAAATCAGTATTGAGCAAGCACAGGAGATTATACCTTCTTCCAAGGGTTGCGGGTGGAGTAGATGACTCGGATCAGATTTGGATCCCCGATGCTTAATGCATTGGGACCGATCCGCACCACAGAGCCATGTTTCCGATGTAGCACATTGTATTTCCGATCGATATAGCCCCCATATGCCTGTGCAGCCCGCCAAAAATCGGTCACTTTGGCCGCCAAAGGACCGGGAAATGCGCTGAGTGGAGAGAGCAAGGCATCCCATACCGCCCGAGTCAAGACAAATACCCCGACAACAACAGGGATAAAACCCCACCAGCTTGTGGGAAGTAGATATGTCAGAACCGTCATGTTCGCGAACAAGTCCGACTCAATGGTCCCGAGTACCACTGCTGCAGGGATACGGGGATATCCCCGGTATTAATGCTTGGGATGGGGATCCAGGCACCTGAAAGCATGAGACGACTCGCACGGACTGCTGACGGCATCTCAACTGGCATGGAACTTGGAAGGTTCATGACTGCAGGCACAGTGCATCCTGCAGGAGTACGACAGTTGTCCGTCACATCCTGCTAGTCGACCGTTCGCTTTGGGCGGGGAAAACGGTAAGTGGAGCGCCACTGGCATCTGTCCTCCTATTGCCCGGTTTCAGATCCTCATCGCCTGGCAAGTTGAACTTTGAAGAATATGATGGGATTGATGGCCGACTCCAGCGGCGCGAGTTGCTGTAGGCTAGCTCGCTCGGTTGTTGCTTTGATCCCGTCGCTTATGAACCTTACCCAGCAGGATGGGGCCAGACTGAAGAAGTCACATTGAATCTGCCTCCTAGGTAGCACAACCAACGAGTCAGTGCGCTTTTCTTATTGGACCTCTGTTGGCTTTGACTCGACGGACTGACGAACCGGGATGGAGCGGTTTCAACGCTTACTTCGACACAGGGATTTCTTTGTCCCATGAACCATTCCCTATGACCTATCACTTCCCAGTATGCGTGTCACAAAAGGTTAAAAAACGCCCCAAAGTGTTTGTGTTGACGATAGCTTCGTATTTGCTGCAAGTTGCCTGCCTGTTGCCTTGACGCCTGGATGGTTGATGAGGGACAAGTCGATCCAGACAATCTGTTGTGGACTTTCATTCCTCTTCCTTACTTCTTCCTGACTGGTGACTTCGCTAGGAAGTAATCACTATGTACTGTCAGATGACGAGAGGACAGATGGGAGCCTTCCAAGACTTTCATCACTTTGTTGATCGTGTCGATCAATATTATTGTCATTTGTCGCTCTCTGAGACAGGTCACAGCACAAAAGGTTATACAGTATTTATGGAGGGGATGACTCATCCGGCACAACTGCTTATCAAAAAACGTGACTAATAGCGATAAGAGTGTTGACCCTCGGCTTTTACTCCGATGGGCGCCTTATCATCAGCTTCATCCACCTACTTGTCGTCCATCTTCAACATGTCGCGTCCGTCGGCTGCAATTTCCTGCACATTACCCCGGAGACACCCGTGATAGAGTAGTGACTTATCATTCATCATGGCAAGGATCTTGAGATCTAAGACAAACGGAGCGACCAGTACCCCAGAGGCCGAAAGAACGAATAGCCCCTCACCTCAACCAGGTGACAAGAGAAGCCGGACAACGGTAGGTACTCTTGGTCAGGCGGCAGTATCCATCTAACTTGGTAATCCAGGAAGATTCTGATGTCTCTCCCAAACGCCAGCGCCATACCGACAGCCCAGCACATGAAGAGTCCGAGGGGGAGAAGCCGGCACCTCCAGCGGAAACACCCGCGCCCACAGTAACGCACGCCTTTATCAACAATGAATTTATACTGTCGGCCTCCAAAACCTGGACCAGCGTCCTGGATCCTGTGAGTAGGGGATTCTCGATGAGCAATTGGCAGCTTATTGACTCTCTAGGTCACGCAAGGCCTTCTCACCCGCGTCCCTGACTGCACCTTGAACGAGATTCAACACGCCGTCAGCGCCGCCAGTGCAGCACAGCTCGAATGGGCTGCAACACCCTTCTCAAAACGCCGCGAATACCTCTTGAAATTGGTGGACGTGATCCGCGAGATGACTCCCGATATCCTCGACTGTCTGTCGCGAGAGGTTGGTAAGACTCTAGCCGACGCCGACGCCGAGGTGTATCGCGGGCTGGACTCGATACAGGCAGCGTGTTCGATTGGTCCTGAGATGACTGGAATGTACTTGGGAGCGGATCCAACGCAATTGACCACTTTTCACGAACCCTTGGTGAGCCACTCCCTTTGAAAAATGCGATCGTCGAACTAACAGGTGTGACCAGGGTGTGTGTATGGCAGTCACCCCATTTACCTTCCCCTTCATGATCCCGTTGTGGTCTATTCCGTTCGCCCTGATCACTGGAAATACCTTCGTCCTCAAGCCGTCTGAAAAAGCACCCACCGCGTCCACTCTCCTTGCAACCGCGTTCTTCCGAGCAGGGTTTCCAGCTGGGGTGCTCAACATTGTCCACGGCGGCCCGTCTGCCGTCGCCAAGTTGCTGTCCCAGCCATGTATACAGACGGTCAGCTTTGTCGGCTCCGAAACAGCTGCCGAACGGATCTACGACCATGCTCGGGCGACACGCAAGCGAATCCAGGCCGAATGCGTTGGTAAAAATCATGGTGTAGTGCTGGACGATGCGGATATGATGGCAACACTGTACGCAATTGCTGGGAGTGCTTTTGGTGCCGCAGGGCAGAGGTGCATGGCGATGAGCGTGGCAGTGTTTGTCGGCTCCACACGAGAGTGGATTCCGAAACTAGTCGAGCTGGCTGGGTCTATGGTTGTCGGGTGTCCTAGTGATCGGAGTGTCAAGATGGGCCCGTTGATAAGTGTCGCAGCCAAGGACAATGTCTGTGGGATGATCCAGCGTGCAGTCGAGGAAAGAGCATCACTCCTGCTCGACGGGAGGGACGTTGAAGTCCCCGACTATCCGGCGGGTAATTTTGTAGGACCCACGATTCTGGCCGATGTCAAGACGTACATGGAGTGCTACCAGACCGAAATTCTTGGTCCAGTTCTGATTTGCATGGAAGTTGACACTCTTGAAGAGGCCATTGATCTCATCAACCAGAACAGATGTAAGCCAATGCCACTGAATTGGCGGTTCATGCTAACGATTCTAGTCGGAAATGGTTGCTCTCTATTTACGTCTAGCGGGCAAAGGGCGACGACCTTCCAGCGCGGTGTAAACGTGGGACAGGTCGGTATAAATGTGCCTCTGTTGGGTATGTATTGCTCCTTGGTCTACGCCTCTCGCAAAGCTGACCATAAAAAGCTCCCTATGGCATGGCAGTTCGAACGTGTAACAAAGATTCTTTCCTTGGAGGTATGTACTCTATCGCATAACTAGAATGTCGCTGACGCCGCGCAGACCTGAACTTTCCGGGCCGGACATATTGGCCTTTCTTTACGCAAACAAAAACAGTCTCTTTCCGCTGGGATCGCTGAAGCGTCCCTGCGGACAACACGTGTATTGAACTGATACCAGCGATTAATGCTATGGCATCGTTAGCGTGCTCCAAGTCGATCCCATTGGACAAACTCACTGTAGTATCTTCCCAGCACTCCCATCCACGACCCTTCACGTTCTTGAGGTCCTCCTCCGTGACTGCGTCGCCGGTAGTAAAATAGCCCGCATGGATCTTTGCGTCGATTTCGACTCGCGAGTCGGCGGGGATCATTTCTGGCAACGTCAGCGTAATTTCATTACTTTTTTTTTTTTCCATGACAAAGCCTTACCTTCTGGAATTGGCACACGTTCGAGAATAGGGATGCCCTGTTCGACAATAGCGTCGTGTTTCATATTCGACATGGAGAGCATGCGATCGATCTTCTTAACTCCCAGCCAGTGCAGGATGTCGGGCATGAGGGCTTGGAATCTCATCTGCGCGTCGTTAGCATGGTCATATCATGGTGTTCGTCATAACATACATCCTTGACACCGGCGACATTCTCCGTCCGCTGGAAGTACTTGTCTGCTGTATCACCGCCTCGTTTCCGTGAGTTGTACACCAGGTACTTGACCACCTCACCGAGCGCGCGTCCTTCCTTGCGGAAGTAGATGACCACTCCGGAACCACCGTTCTGCGCCTCCTTGATCGCCTCCTCGATACCAAATGCCAGGTACGGGCGACATGTGCAGATATCCGATTGGAACACGTCCGATCCATTGCACTCGTCGTGGATTCTGAGGGCCAGCTTGACCTTTTCATCAGATACTCTCTCCGGCGGACCGAAGATGTACACCGTCAAACCACCAATGGGCGGTAGGAACACCTTCAGATCTGTTCGGGTCACCAGCTCAGGGTAACCCCCACCGGTGTGCTCGAACAATGCGCGGCGCAGCAGGCCCTCATCGACACCGAATCGCGCGGCCACACCCGGCAGATACCAGACGGGCTCGACAGCGACCTTGGTTACCCGGACATCGCCTTGTTCCGAATGGACGATCGCGCCGTCGACGGGCAGTCTCCCACTCTGGACCGCCTCGCTGATCTCAGAGACGCGCATCGAAGCCCGGGTGATGGCGATCGTCGGGCGCACGTCGATGCCCTGCTCGAGGTATTTGCCATAGTGCTTGACGATATCATGGCCGAAGGGATCCATCGCGACGATCTTGGTGGGGTCTAGCCAGGCAGGCTGTGTGGGAAAGTCGAAGGTGGGCTGGGTGTTGAGGAAGTCGGGGCGGAAGTCGGGAGGGAGATCGCCGGCCACGACGGCCAGGGCATTGTAGATGGCGTAGCTGCCGCCGTGGGCGCCGATGGCATTCCGCCTGCTGATAGTGTTGCGGTTGCGGGAGACGAGCACGGGGCCACGCTCTGCGGGACTTTGAGCGCCCCAGGTGAGCGGGATGGGGTCGACGACGCTTTGGCCGGGGTATGTGGTGAGCTGGATTATCGAGCAATCATTAGTGTATGTTTCATTCACTTCAAGGGGAGGAGGCTACTTACCACGATGCGGTCCGCATATCGGGCGGTTGAGGGCTTCTGCTCCTCCGAGGAGGACGGGACTTGTTCTGTGGTCGTTGTCATTGTGGCTGTTGTATACACCAGTGAGGATGATGATAATCTTGGATCCGAGAGGGTTTCAACTGGATCGTTTCCTGCTATTATACCTGGTGAGCCAGCTTCAACCACGACGCACGCTTGATTAGTTGTGATAGCTGTGCATTGGATGATGTACCTGCAGCAGATAAGCCATGTCCATCTATCTTCACCGATCGGCAGAGATAACCCTTATCGCCCGACGGGGAATGCCTGTGATAAGCTCCAGGCGTTGACGAGGGCTTATCGCGGGCTATCAGATCAGTATGTCTACGACTGCGAGATACTGAGACGCAGGTCTTTGGGATGTTCTATTAGCACATGAGACTTGATCGTGCCCGTACATAGTTGTTGCCTGCTTCTTTTTTGATTGTAAATGTCATCTAGCAGTATAGGGTTTCAGCAGAAAGCTACTATCTAGTCATTGAAAGGTACAGCGTGAAGGTATACAGGTGTTATGCATGAGATTCAAAGCAGATAGACACAGATTATAATTTATTTTCATTTTTTTTTTATTTTTCTATTTACATCTAGACAGCTGCAAGAAAGTCTAAATCCATACTCAAAACAAAGTCCCATCACCCAGGATCAGAATCGGACTCGACCGCGTCTCCGGCCTCTTCTCCGCCGCCAGTTCACGACCCGCCTTCCAGCTGCCGGCCTCCAGCACCTGCGCTAGACTCAGCTTCTGCGCCGACAACTCCTCACTCGCCGCAATCGCGCTATGCAGTCGATCCAGCAGCGCCACCGTCATCGCACGCCACTCCACGATTTCATCAGCCGTCGCCTCGAAGGCCGGGAGGCGCTCGCCGGAGTTCGCGCGCCCGCGCTCCGCAGCCTCGGGCTTCAGCGTCAATACACCCAGGTCGACAAAGAGGCCGCCGTTGCGGTACTCGGGCAGGCCGGTGCCGCGCTCGATGTTCGCCCACGTGGCGCCGAGGAGCCGCTCGAAGGGGACGGTGAGGGAGTAGGCGAGCCACTGGGTGAGTTTGTGGAAGGGCTGGATGTGCGCGCACTTGGCCGTGTCCGCGCGGGCTGTTGCGTCGGCGGCGAGGACCTGTAGCGGCCAGGCGTCGCCGATGGGGTGGCCGTCGATGTGGGTGCGCGAGGCGGGCCAGATGGGCAGGAGGACTTGCTGGAGCGTGTCCCAGAGGATGTCGTAGTTGAGTTCCTTGTGGGTGGTGGATTTGGAGAGGAGGTAGTCTGTCAATGGTTAGATATGGGTATCGATGAGGATGATGTGTATGTATGTGTTGGAAGGTTTTTTTGGGAGGCCAAACATACCGACGAGGTTGCCCGGCCGGCCGGAAGGACCGAAGATCTCGGGCAGGTTGAGGAGTGAGCGGCCCAGCGCCTTCATCAGCTCGACTCGGGCGGGAACGCCGACGAACGGGTTCTCTTCTGCGATCTGGAAGCCGCGCTCGAGCGACTCGGAGCTGAAGTCCACGAGGGCTTGTCCTGGGGATGGTCAGGGTTTCGATCTCTCATCAGCGCGGAGTGCGGAGTGCATACCCGTCACGATATCCTTCCGCTCACTGTTGGAGGCAAAGTCGCCGTTGATGAACATGTGATACGACGCAACCGCGATACCCTCACTGCGACCAAAGACGCCCTGCGTTTCAGGCTCGGTGAAGCGCCACTTGTCTCCGGCGCCAGCATCGAGCAAGACCGACACGAAGAACAAATCCACCAGTCCCCGCGCCTGCTCGAGACTGTCGGCGTTCTTCCACTGGCGCAGTAGCTGCTCGGGACGGTTGATGCCGCCGACTTCAAAGTGCTGCCAGCGCCCGTGGGGAGGAATCAGGCTGTATTTGTCCGGGCCAAAGTCGCGCTGACGCTGTCAGTGGATGATAGGCAATCGGCCGGAGTGGGTGTTTTCTACTCACCTTGATGACATTGATCACGTACTGAACGGCAGTCTCGAGCTTGTCCTGGTGGTAGTCGAAGTGATTCAGGCGGTTCTGCTCTGCGAGTTGGAGCACGCGATGGGCACGTTCGCGGACGGCCTTGAGGCTGAGGATGTACTGAATTTCGGGGTCCATTGCACGGATTGAGCGCTAGGAGATTGCTTTCTCAACTGTCTGGTGAGAGGAGCAAGATGAGCAAAGGGAAGAAGGGGAGCAGAGGACAAGACTTGGGAAGACACTGTCGGGCTGCGATGCGGGGTGGATGAGCTGCAGGTCATTAGGTCAGCGGCAGCAGAGTTGGATTTTCTTTGACTAAAGATTAACATCGTGGTGCATCCCATCCTGCATGGAAAGCATGCACAGTGATACAGGGTTGATATCGTCTTCTGGATACAATCAAGATCTCCAGCGAGACTGCTGTGATAAGTGAAGATAAACATGGGAGATAAGAGCGACTTATCTGCCAGCCCCAGATCGACGCTGATAAGCGCGTGTATCAGCATCACCACGCTTTTATATATATCGAATCGTAGATACAACTGGAACATGCAACATTATCGTCCTTCTTCATTCAATCCCAATCCCATCAATCACCATGGCTCCCTCTCTCGCTTCCAACATCACCATTTTCGAAGATGCCACCTACGCATCCCTGCTAGCCAAACTGCGAGAGCCCAGCCTGCCCTCGTCAGAAGTGCGCTCGCTCGTCGCCCAGCTCACCACCCTCCTGGCACAATCAACCAAGCTCGGCGTAGAGAGCACCGAGACCCTCGCTGTGGTGGTAGTGCTGCGCTCCGGCCTGTCCATGTTCGAGCCCCTCATGGCGACAATCCCCAAGATCCCCACCGTCACCTACCACCTGGGCATCTTCCGCGACAAGCACAATCTGCAGCCAGTAGAGTACTACAACAAGCTGCCCCCGAAGCCAGTCAGCGTGCGCAAGGCAGTGGTGATCGACCCCGTCATCGCGACGGGTGGCACCGCGGCTGCCGTGGTGAACATCCTGAAGTACGTGACCATTTTTTTTCTTTCTTTTTCCGCGATTTCGTTTGGTGACTGGCTAATACTAACGGGCGTAGGGATTGGGGTATTGAGGAAATCACATTCCTGTCGATTCTGGCCAGTCGGGGGGGCGCACAGCGGGTGGCCGATGTGTGGCCCGAGTCGACCAAGTTTATCCTCGGGGCGGTTGATGCGGAGGTAGATGCGAAGGGATATATCCAGCCGGGAGTGGGGGATATTGGGGATCGATTGTTTGGTACCGATTTAAAGTAGCTTTGAGAATTGATATGAATTTTTTTTCGAGTCACAATTGATGTCAAAATGCGTATCGGAGGATCTCGCCTCTCCTTGGAAGAAAGTGTTTAGCTACGACTGACGTCCTAGCTTGAAGAATCCTGCTTTGCGATAGTGGTACAGAGCTTGCAGTAAGCCTTTCAGGTAATATCTAAAGAAAACGGTAGAGGCTACGCTGGGTTTAGGCCACGATAGCTGTCTCCACGAAGAGTCGGAGTCCCGCATGGCATTCCGTGTACATGATATATAAACAAAAATATATATATATATAAAAAAAAAAAGCATCTCAAAATTGACATTGTCGTATTCATCATAGCTAAGAGTCTCACCAATTCACCCCGTTGTGCCATAGTACCGGTCGCCAAAGTCACCCAATCCAGGACTGATATAGCTGCTCTCAATTAGCACAATCCGTAATCGAACGGGCCACGAAACTCACTTCTTCTCTGTCATGTTCTCGTCCACTGCAGCCGTGATGATCCTCAACATCCCAAACCGCGCAGTAACCTTCTCGAGACCCTGCTTCGACGCAATTACGTTGCACAAGATGATCTGGTTCTCCGGGACGCCCTTCTCGATCAGCAACTCCACCGCCTTGATCACCGAGCCACCGGTAGCAAGCATCGGCTCAAGGAGCAGTACACCTAGTCAATAGTCAATAATCAAATCTGAAGGCCATGCCTGACTTTCCTGAAGCCATGAAACCAAAAGAAACACTTACGACACTGCGGAATCTGCGAGGGAAGCTTGCAGTACAGATACTGCGGCAGGAACGTCTCCTCGTCGCGCTGGATGAGGATATTTCCAAAACTCAACGGACCGCTGATTCGATCAGTCCAGGGCTCGAAAAACAAAGGGAATTAATTGGTTGAGTGTCCGGGGGTAAACATACACCCAGGTATCCCGGAGGGCCTGTTCCATGCTGGCTCCCGCACGGAGGATACTCACGCCGCAGATCTCCTGGTCTGGGCGCCAGCCGGCATATTGCTTGCCGACGGGGGTTTCCACGAATTCCTGTGCAAGGGGGACGGAGTCCACGGCTTAATGGTGTTAGAACAGGCTCGAGATACTAGAAGTAAGAAGACCGACCGAGTGTGAGCAGCTGGCGGGCGACGCGCTGCACCGTCGAGGTGAAAAGTGTGCCTGTGGTGTTGACATCGCGGATGATGGTCATCAAGGTGAGGAGCTGGCCCTTCTGAGGGAGCAGGATGACTTGCTCCGGGTTGAAGCCGTTGATGGTCGCCATAGTGAGGTATGAAGAAATGGGGAGTTGGTGCTGGGGGTAGTTTTACAGCAAGGAGGAGTGGTGGCGTCGGTTGAGGTGCTATTCCATATATCCTCGCGGGGGTTTACTTATATCGAGCTAATCGCTATTATATTGTATTTGTGCCCCTGATTTTCTTTTTCTTGGTGGACGACGATCTGCTTTGTGGAGATCTCCGTTTAGGGCATGTTTGGGTCTTCTTATCTCCACTGTGGACGAGGTTGAAGATAAAGATAAGATATCTGGCCAGCGACCAGATATCTCTGAATCTTATCTGAGAGGAATCAGCGATAGATCTGATCTGGGAAGCATTCTCTCGTGTCCGTGTGACTGTGACTACTGACACAGGATCAGCAGAAATGAGGCAAATGCGGGGGGAAGGAAGAAAAGATGCAGCCTCGGTTGTGCTTATCATTTCATTGTGTGCATTCGTCTAGACATACCTCGATAGGATCCAAAAAAAAGTAATAATAGTAACTATACCAACAAAGACCCCGCATTCGTACTGACGCAGCTGCCCGTGGCATTGGTGTCCTTCATCAGATATACATACGCCTCCGCCACCTCCTCCGGACTCCCCACCTTCCCCAGCACCGTCTTACTGGCAAATGCATCGGCCCTGTCCCCCATCAGAGGCGTCTTCACGGGCCCTAGACTGACCAGATTCGCCCGCAGCGGCTTCATATCCAGCGCCAGACTCTGCACCATGCCATGCAGCCCCGTTGCGTAGCCCGTCACCAGCGACCAGTTTGGATACGGCCGTTGCGAGACCGCGCCCGTTGTCAACGTCAATGAGGAGGTGTAGCTCGGTCGCAGGTAGCGGAGGGCCAGTTTGGCGACGAGCAGCGGCACGACGAAGCGGATGTGGCCGGCGGCATGAATGGCATGGAGATCGATGTCCTGGAGGGGCTTGACGATCAGGGCATCGCCGGCCGTGTAGACGATGTGGTCGACGGTGCCGATTTCCTCGAACAATTTCTCGAGGTGCTGCTCGATATCGTTGACGGAGAGGTCGCAGGTGTGGCCGGTGACTTGGCTATCGGGATGCTGCTTCTTCAGCGAGGAGACGGCTTCGGTGACCTTGGACGGGTTGGAGGAGGAGATGTGCACGATGGCGCCTTCGGAGAGACACTTGTCGGCGACGCCGTAGCCGACGCCAGAGGTGCCACCGAAGATGAGCACGGTGGAATTCTTGATAGGCGGCATGATAATGGGGTCCTTTTTTTTAGAAGTTGAGGATTGAAATTAATTTTACATCTACCTGACTGTCTGGAGGATATAGCTCGACATGAGGAAAGTGGATGACGTCTTTTATTTTCCTCGCTGAAAGTTGTGCATAAATATAATGTCGACGGCTGCTTGTCAGCAGACGGGCTGCATAACGCCAGCACTGAGCATCTCGAAATATTGAGATAGTATCCTCATCCTGCTATTTACTATCTATATCTATATAGTCTTTATAGTCGATGACTGGACGACTCGAAGACAACCCAATTCGCCGCGCTGAACAAAGCATCTCGTCGAACGAATGAGATTACTTCCCTCGACCTCCAGGGCTGCAGCTAGACCTGGTGTTCCGATGCATTATTTCCGTGTATGCTACCAATTGCCATTACAGTCACCAGCCGCCATTCTCCTCCCATTGAGGAAGCGCAAACTCGTTCAGATTTCTCCCCACATAGAGGGGCCTGTTTCTGGATGGATGTATCAAGCTCCATTCACTCTGCTGGCCCGTCTTCTTGGTCTCTCCGGTCCAAATAATAGAGTTCAGGTCGGCGAAGCTTCAGTCGCTGCCCACCCGGCACCCAAGTCTCAAGCTTGTCATTAACATATATGTAGGACAAACCCACTCACTAGAGACCGGCTTCCTTACAGGGGGTCAATGAACCGAAACTTAGCCCACAATAGGATTGCTACCAATGTCACGATACCAGTTAAGGCAGAGAACTGGCCACAGTTCATCGCCTCTAGGGTTCAATTCTTCCTTCTGGGAACCTCAACCCTTCCAAGATCTTGTAACCTTCAATGATAGGGTACAAGGCGTAATCATCGTGTCATTGCGCGCGAGAAATTCGCAGCCTCATGCGCGCTGATCTTCTGCAAGAAGTTGACGATGGTCCTGGTGACAGCTATTGAATAGCAACAAATGCGCCTCAGTAGTTTGCTTTTGATGACAGGAAACATGAGTGGGCGCCAGCCCAACAGTAACCCGGTGGGGTCGGTCTCAGCAAGAAGATGTACTTGTCCACACATGAACCGTCACGTCTCAGTGATCGAGAGTCGATCGCTTAATCTTGCTGGTTATTGCTGGCCACTGCGCCAATATCTGATACCCATCGCTGTTTTAGATCCATGTTCGGAATTTCTCTACGTGCTGGCTAGGCTCATTTGGCTTTCATATTGATTCTTAAGCTGCAGCCGTTGAGAGTAAAGATCAAAGCAAATACTTCTAACTGCGTACTGAACAACGGCTGGATATGTCTCCAGTTTTATTATTGTTTGGAGACATATCATGAAAAGACTGCAGGTTCAGAAAGGGAGCATTCTGCTGCATCTTCACCCGACAATCTTGGTCAGACTGACGGAGAGACACTGCGGTCCTGGTCTTGCCATATCCTCAACCCTTGTACATGATTGCTTATTCTATGGGAAATCTATGCATTGAGACCAATGATAAGAAAACAACTGCAGATTATCAATACCTTCTTATACCATTGTTGAGCAATAAGTCCATCCACAGCAAATGGTGAGGAAGAAGAGAGCTGTAGATGTACCACGGCCCCAGGTAAACAAAAGATTGCAATCTTGACGAGATTGGCATCTTTTTACCCGAGGATATCAACCTCAAGCCATCAAGTCAAAGCTCAAGTGGCCAATCCAGGAAGCGGGGTGTCAACGGTCATCCGGGAGACTAGCTCATTGCTAAGAAAGACCTACAGCCATGGTCTCGGTCTTCTGGTATTTCACAAGCGAGATTCAGGGGAAGCAGTGTGCTTCAACTGCAGCCGCTGATGTCAAGTTTGGGTATTTTTTTTTTGTTCTTTTTTTGGTCACTAACCGACTTCACGGTAGAAGAGAACATACTAGTTTCTCGTGGTGGAGGGTCCCGCAATTCCGTTCAGTAGTTGTCTTTGATTTACACAGTAGATGGAACCTCGGCCCAGTCCCGAGAAAAGAGAAACACGGAGTTGAGCGTACTCGAAGCCTCGAGAACAGGGTAAAATTAGGTGTCTGGGATTGATCTAGAATTGTTGGTAGATACTCCAGACCAGATAGATACAGTCTGCAACCAGGTCACCAGTGCAGTCAAAATAATGAAGACCGTCAGGACCACAATGCTCAAAATTGTCGCCCTTCGGCGCTTGGTATACCAATCATACGGCTCCTCTTGGCCTCGAACGGGGGCAGTTATCCCGTCGATAGTCTCGAGTGTAATTATTTTCCAGAACCACGTTATTATGTACTCCGTATGGCCCGATATCAAGTACGGGAGGTCCACTATCTAGCCATAGTCCTGAGGATCTCTACAGGCAATAAGCGTTCCTCTTGAACAAACAGTTCCTCAGTACTCATTCCTGTCCTCCAGATCAACCGTATGGTCCAGGGGCTATTCCTTCGTCGTGAATAGGGGATTCTGTCTTAACTCTGGTGGCCATTTTGGTGGGAAATACCGGTCCAAGGCTCCCAAATGGAGCAAAGAGGATACACGTGTGAGACAAAAGAACAGAGTAATATATTTGCATGCAGCTAGGCTGACTCGCTGGAGCCATCGAATTTTGCCGTAGACTATCGCGGCACGCTCTCATCGAGGAAAAGCCATGGCTTTCAATTGGTCACAAACGGGGGCATCGCTCAGCGTCAAGGAAGGATTCTACGTCTGCAGTATCGACTATCTATGTACCTAGAAAGATACTACACATCATTTCGGGCAACACCCAGGGGCACTTTAGCCGAGATCCCAGGCTTCCTGGCAGGGTCATCGGCAAGCCCCCGCAGCTCTGCTAGTCCGAGCCAGTGAATCAGATAGATGAAACCCCTGTTGGTGTTGAGCCATGATGGAGAAGCCAAGACAGTCTCGTATCTTGGCAGGGACTCGCTCATCTCCCGAAAGCTCCATCTGCAATTCTAGACTGTAGACCAGTAGGAGCTTCTGTTTCATCGACTTCTAATCCCTTCTTCTATATAATCCACTCCTCCACCCCAGCAGATATGAAGTTGCTCAGCATACCACTCTCTTTGATACCTGCCATTCTTTTTTTTCTTCTTCTTTTTCTATTCTCGTTAACTTTAAGTCACTCTTTAACTTAAACCCATCTACTCTTTTCAAAATGAAGTCGACCTTCGGATTGCTTGCTCTGGCAGCAGCAGCCAAGATGGCTCACGCCCACGCCACTGTGCAGGCCATCTGGATCAACGGTGTTGACCAGGGCGCTGGCAACAGTGCCAGCGGCTACATTCGCTCCCCCCCCAACAACAGCCCCCTCGTCGATGTCACCTCTGCCGACATGACTTGCAACGTCAACGGCAAGAACCCTGTTGCTAAGACCCTCCCCGTGAAGGCTGGTGACAAGATTACCTTCGAGTGGCACCACACCGACCGCTCGCCCTCCGACGACATCATTGCCTCCTCCCACCGCGGTCCCATCATGGTCTACATGGCCCCTACCGCCAAGGGCGCTGCCGGCAACGGCTGGGTCAAGATCGCCGAGGAGGGCTACTCCAACGGCAAGTGGGCCGTCGACAACCTGATCGCCAACCGTGGCAAGCACTCGATCGTCGTCCCCGACGTCCCCGCCGGTGACTACCTGTTCCGTCCTGAGATCATCGCCCTGCATGAGGGTAACCGTCTGGGTGGTGCCCAGTTCTACATGGAGTGTGTCCAGGTCAAGGTCACTTCCAACGGTGCCAACGCTCTCCCCGCCGGTGTCTCCATCCCCGGTGCCTACAAGGCCACCGACCCCGGTGTCCACTTCGACATCTACAACAGCTTCAGCAGCTACCCCATGCCCGGCCCTGCCGTCTGGAACGGCGCTTCCGCCGCTGGCAGCGCTCCTGCCCCTACTGCTGCTCCTACCCAGAAGCCCGTTGTCACCGCTGCCCCCACCACCCTCGCCACCCTCGTGAAGCCCACCACCACCACCGCCGCTGCCCCCGCTGAGACCGACTCCTGCGACGGCGATGATGATGATTATGAAACCGAGACTCCCGCCCCTCAGGCCTCCGCCACTCAGGCCCCCGCCCCTCAGCGCCCCGCTCCTCAGACCCCCAGCGGCAGCGTCAAGGAATGGTACCAGTGCGGCGGCATCAACTACACCGGCGCCAAGAACTGCGAGTCCGGCCTTGTCTGCAAGGAATGGAACCCCTACTACCACCAGTGCATCAAGGCCTAAGCGATCCGCTTAGGAAATTGAATGCCGGGGTTGTTGTTTAGAACTTTTCCTTCCTGTTATTCTTTCACATCATGTGCTCTGTACGCTCCGGACGATAGACGGGAGCTGTTGAGCGGTCAATTTCGCGAATTTGCTGGTATCAAGTGAGAGTTTAATTGTTCATGGCCTTGGCCATTTTCACCGTGTAGATTGTAGACTCTTTTCCCACGTAGAAATTCCTGGATTGACTGAACGCGGATCCAGGATAGTGGAGCAATGGGCGAGGCAGGGATTTCAGTCCGCTGGGATAGCTGCCGCCGGTTGTTTCACAACGGTTTGATTAACCCGCGACGGGAATAGTGCCTGACCCAGGTGACCCAAGCGATAGGTAAAACCCACTGTCGGTTCAGTCCGAAACAATCGTCTGACACTGCGCGCTGGCTAGACTGTTTGAGAATCAACATCGCTTAATGTGCGACACTTGAGCGGCGGTAGTCGGTACCCATCTTTCAGACAATCCTTGTGCATGAGGATAAGGTAACGAGTCTTGCCGGGGGTCCCTGGTCTACTCTGAGTCTGACACAGATGCTGCATTTTGCCATGAACGCAGTGGGGAAGACATCCCACTGGCCACTGCCAAGTATACAGTGGCCGAGATACCGTCATTGCCCTGCAGGGGGGTCAGGATATCATAGACATTAGACACTCTAAGGAGGTTGTTTTCGATGTTCCCGAATATTCGGGAAATCCTGTAACGACTACTCACCTTAGAATTTTCTTCAGAGATACCCCATATAGACAGTGACGGGTTCAATACATGCAGGAACTTACTAGCTGCACCTCTCGCAAGGACCTCTTTGCTTTTTTTTTTCTAATGCTGGTGGGAGATCATAGCCAGTTTGTGTCACATAGAGCGACAGCCCCAGTGATGCAGTGAACCCGACTTTGATAGACTTGGCCCGCCGAATTAGTATATCAATGAATCAAACGATGGATGGGTCTTGACTCTGAAGCAGCGATAGCAAGCATCATGTGGAACCCAGTATCTAGCTTACGGCGCCATCAAGTCTTGTACTAGGTGATGGGCACTAAAGACACTCACAATTCAGGTGACCCAACATCCCACTATGAAATATAAATCGACTTGACTAGATCGCCACCATATATCTGTAGAGTAAGCTACATATAGGAACCTGGAACCGTACTCAATCCTCTCTTGGCACGCAGTGCGCGTCTGATGCATACCCGAGTCTGCAGGGGTTACAGCTGTCAGCAATGACAAGCCGCAGCGAGACATGCTTGGGAATCTCTTTTAGTCTGTAGCTGGGCTCTCTGCTTGCGAGACTGGCCTAAGGACAATATAAACAGTTTCCAAGGAACTATAGCCCCATCTCACCCCTTGCGTTGTGACGAACTTTATCGACTTTCTCGATCGATCGGGACTCTACTGGTGATCGATCCTAGCGTAGTCCACGTATCACAGCGATATCCTACATACACAAGTGACCTCCAAAAGCAGCAATACCTTTGAGATATGGTGATAGATTCCTGCCATCGACCCTTCTGCAGGTTTGGCTGACAGGGCACTGGTGCATGTGGTTATTGAATCCCACCTGGCCAAATATAGAATCAACTTCAGCGGATATCAACACTTCTGCAGGCTTCGAGTCTCGTCAATCGGGTCCAATATGTAGACATTCAGGGGGGCATACATAGTTGCATGGTGACATCCAGGAAACAGAACTCATGCCCAAAGCTTCATTGTGGCAGCATTCAATATGACATCTCCGATTGTCTATCACGGTGTCTCTGAGATGGGTGTGTGGCGATATATCTGCCCCTAAATGCTTAATACTTAACCCAGTCGTCCATTGGGTTGGATGCCTCAGCTCTATCATTTCTCTTACAACGACCGCTCTCTCTGAGAAGCCATACCGGCAGCATTGAGTACAAGCATGGCGTCGGCGTCGATGGAGCAGGCAGCCAATCCTACGGATCCCGGCTACGAGCATGACAATCTCCACCATGTGGTTATCACAGCGACATGCTTCGCGTTTGTGCTGTCCACTACTTCCGTGGCTCTGCGTCTGTGGGTGCGGAAGATTACGAATACATCCCTTTTCCTCGACGATTACTTGATCCTTGGTGGCTTGGTAGTGTTCTATCCCTCGGTTGTCGGGGCTGCGCTGATATCATGACAGTTCTTCCTGTACGGGATCTCGATTGCCGGAATTGTGCGTGAGTGACTCTGCTCTACCATTTGAGATCGACCTCGCTGATGGACAAGTTCTATACAATGGCCTCGGGACACACATCATCTACGTCCCTCCAGACAATCTAGTCGTCTACCTGAAGGTACCGGCCCACCCACGGTGATATCAGTCTCCAGACTAACAGCCAGACCCTCACCTCCGGCGCCTTCCTCTACCCGCTCTGCATCGCCTGCATCAAGCTCTCCATGCTCGCCCTCTACAAGCGCATCTTCTCACGGGGCCCGATGGTCCCCGCCGCCAACATCGTCGGCTGCATCGTGATCGTATGGTGTTTCGGGGTCTGCCTCATCGGCGCCATGATCTGCATCCCGTTCGAGAAGATGTGGAACCCGATGGTCGCGGGCGGATGTATCGATCTTCCCAAGTTCTACTACGGTCTCCAGATCCCGAACATTGTCACTGACGCGGTGATTATCGTCATGCCCATGAAGCCGGTGGCGGACTTGCAGATCTCGGCGGCGCGCAAGCTCGTGCTCGCGGGTATCTTCGCCCTCGGTATTGTGTACGTCGACTCGATCTAGGAATTGTTGAGTTGGCGCTGACGATCTAGAACGCTAATCTTCGATATTGTCCGACTGATCACCTTGATTCAGCTGTCCCAGGCCGGGGACGATATCACCTGTACGTCTCTGCCGCCAGTCAGGCTTTTTGCTCTAACAGTCACAGATAACCAGGTCCCGCCAAGTGTCTGGACGTGCATAGAGCCGGCCATCGGCATCACCGCTGCATGTCTCATTAACATGCGGCCACTGTTCACGCGCTATGTGGCCAAGTTCAACTGGTGGACCCGGTTGCGGTCGTCGAAATCGTCTTCGGCTGAGGGAGATAATAGGAACAAGCCGGGCACGCCTTGATGCCGACTTGCCGAGCATCGTATGTCCATTCGGCTGTCGGAGACCTTCTGGTTTGCGAAAGAGCCAAGCTCAGCAAACAAGGAGCTATGCCGAGCACTTGACCGCGTTAAGGTACGTTTTTAATGGGATTTCTGGGTTTAGATCGGCCTACAACACATGCACAATGGATAAACTGAATGATACGAAGGCCAGTGGAGGATTAGTGGCAGGGAAGGGTGCCATCCGAGCTGTGGCGTGGAGAGGGGCAGATGTATATATGTACGCAGTAAACATACAAACAGAGTGAACAAGAAAGGCCCTCATTCTTCTACTCAGATTTCCTGTCTGGTATGATATCCCGTCAATTACAAAATGGGCGCCGTATCAAACCAGGATAAAATAGCCGGTTCGATTTAGTCCAACCGACATATAAACAAGCCAGAGACTATGACCTCAGAGCTAATGTTATTATCCCCCAGTCCACATACAGGGAAACGCCCAGTCATTATCTGCTTCCATAGTAGAGGCCTGGCAAGCACTATTCCCAGCTCATCCACCTTTATAACTATGAGTACCAACCAGACCAGGCCACCGGCGACTCTCTCTCGCTCGACTGATTCCCCAACTGGGTCCTCCAACTTGCCAAGAAGCATAACGCCGTGGTCGTGAGCCCCAACTACCGCCTTCTCCCCGAGTCCACCACCCCTGAGATCTTCAACATAGAAGACTTCTGGACCTGGCTGCACTCGCCCACTGTCGTTGTATTTCCAAGGAGAGAGTCTTCTACCCTTGCCCGATGTGCCTGCGGAGATGGTGGAGAAGTATCGCGCCGTGATCGATCGGAACCAACCGAGGTCATCTACCATCCTCTCGGATGATTTGGATCTGATAGTTGGACGTATTGTCTTTGGCGGTTCGGGCCATTTGTACGGGCGGGGCATAGAGGAGGACAAGAGAGCGCTCTTTTATCCCTTTGAGAGGATCGATAGACCCGACGCAAAGACCCTGCGTGGTGGGATTGTGATTCTTCACAGTTTGCAGGACATGATGTTGCCGGCGGAGCACAGTGAGAGATTCGTTGCGAAGGCGAGGGAGGTCTTCAAGGGGAAGCCGGGTGGTGATAGGATTTCTGACGCCCAGGGAAGGGGATCGTGGGTTTGACAATGAGGTACCGCTCGAGGAAGACTATCTTTCCATCATTTAGGGATATTGTTAGTGCCTGAATGGAGCAACCGATCAGGGGAGTTGCTCTTATCAGAGCTGTCTGCACTAGCATAAGGTTTCATCTGTATATCGCTGTTCAATTACCTTCGACGGGGGATATGCATTGTAGACGTAGCATGGCCACTTGAAAGACCGTCTTCCATTGCCATTCTTTCAGTATCTGCCCATCACCCTGTGAATAGCAATGGGAGAAACCAAGGGCATTTTGAGATGAAAGCAAAAGCAAGAAGTCTAATGTGATTCACTACTCTCTGTGTCTGTAGCGGCATGCATGAACTATGGATAGAAAGTAAAAAGCACAATCTGAGAGACATTAGCAAGTGACAGATAGTGCCAGATTAGTGTTCTGATGTGCTAATAGTACACTAGAATTAGGCGTTATATAGATTATTCATCCTTCTAAGTGAATGGAAAGCTCTAGTTCCTATATCAGACCCAGAATCATATATTCACACATAGTGACCACAACAATATAGGTATTCACCAACATCATAGAAAGTGAATGAACCAAAGATACGCCGTTTAGTATAAAACCATTATGCTGCTCTGTGATGCCATTGTCCTAATGCTATGTTTAAGCATCTACACAAAGAAGTACATTCGCTCCTCTTCCAAAGATCAATATAAAGCTTCCTTGCCACTACATCCATTTTTTTTATCTGTTCGCTCCCAAACGGCACAAAGCCATGTCTTCAAATGAACAGATCAATTTCCAGAACCAACATCATCCCGTTTCCCTTCCGCGCCTCAGAGCCAAACGAGCCTACATCAGAGCAGCAAAACGGTTGGCTCAGCAGTATGGTACAGAGCTCTGCTGGCACTGTATGAACGAGAATGTTGCCAGACATGCACCGTTTGGGTCCTACTGGGGAAATGAGCCTCGACGACTAGCCCGCGTCGGATCTAGTCAGTTCCTCCAACCACGTCGCGCACGAGGACCAATCTTCCTCTCTCGCCTTTCTACCCAAGAGCACCAGAGAATGGTTGATCTCGCGAGAATTTGGGCACATGCAGCTCTGCAAGAATACACTGTTCGTCGCAGTGAGATGACTAGAGCACAGGATGCGTCAGCTGTGGAGGATCTCGCGAGGAAGGAGTTTGCTCTGGCGAGTGGTTGTCTGTTTGACCACGAGACATGGATGAGGCAGAGGGCACGGCAAGCCTAAAGATTTGAACCTAGGAGATGTAGGGCATACCCGAAAAGACGGATGATCTGGTCATCATTTTGCAGACATTTGGAGCGATTTCTGGGGTCCAGTTGGCCTGATACGGACGCGAAGGCCTGTCCATGTGCATCAACAGTTATTCGATGTAAGCATACAATTGGCCTTCGTATGGGTGATACTAAAGATGCACAGAACGATCCCTTTTGTTCCTTCGACCTTACAACTAACCACATGTATGCTCATGGGCTGGGACGAGAGCGTAGTCGATTTGGAATCGTATACATGAATATAGGCCAAACTTTGACAAGCAAGAATTACAATTCGTATTCCTTCTTAGGAATGAACCATTTCATTTACTATAGCACGGTAGAACATAAGAAAAGTGTTGAGAAGCGTTGTCCCTCTCACCTGGAAGTCCCTAGATATCACTTCCCTGATAACCAGCAGTTTGACAACCATCTACAAATGAGACGTCGCCGCTCCCAGTGCGCTCCTGCCTACTAGTCCGTTTAGACCCCACAGTCTTGGGAGAGTTCTATGGAGGGGTCAAAATGACATTTTCCCTATTAGCCTTCGATGCGACATTCAGAAACCAAAGCGGGATGTTCATCTCACTGGGCCTGCAAACCAAGACCGGCGGATGGCGTTGTTCCATGGATCAGACGGGCGATAGGAGACGACCACGTAGCTCAACATAGCACTTTATTCACTTTCCCTTGAGATTCATGTAAGGGCACCGGCACATATGGAACATTTTAGCGACCTCCAAAGACTGCAGGGTGCATTGCCGTGGCCTTACACACCGCTATCTGCCTGCTTTGTCCAGGTAACAAGCTCAATCACCTCATCAAAAGACAAGGAGAACTATCACCTCTATTGTGTCCCCAAATTACTGCATGTATCATGATAATCATGACGAACAAGTATCTACCATATTCTTTCTGCGTTGGAGCCTAGGGCTATCAAGGCGGAGAAGAATTACTGGATCTATATCTGGAGTATAACTTCAGTCCATGATCCTAGTCTCTCGGTCTTTTTTTCTCCTCCTCCAGGCCTCACACCTTCAGCTATGAGCTTGCACATTTTCGCGTGCTGGGGTTTAATAGTCAATGCATCTCTGCATGGATGAAGCCAAGTCAAGCTCGTTTTATATCAAATCCAGGTAGTAGGCATACACAGCCGATACACGTGTCTGCTTTGGTCTATATCCTACCCACAACCCTGGCCACAATCTCATCCAAACTCTCCGATGGTAAGGACAGAAGGTTGTTGGCGGACTTTTCAAGCTGCAGATAATTACCAGAGTATCCTTCAACGCACGCCATGTGCTTGATCAGTTTCTTGATTCCACGGGGGTTCCCATTCCATAATTCGCGGAAGGCAGCGTCCTTTTCGTCCTCTGCATCGACGTATGTAACCTGCCATTTCGTAGCCGTTGCCCTTTCGAGAGCCGCGAGGATCTCCCGCTGAGTGACAGTCACCGAGGCAATGAACAGACGTTTGTTTATTGTCAGCTGGGGATGGAGCAGCGCGTTCCTCACGGCAAGAGCGGTTGTGGCGCATGTGGTGCCTGACCACCGATCCAAACCATCGTTGAGAAGCGTAGCCCGACGTTCGGTGAGGCTGTATCCCAGGAAGGGTCCAATGACTCTGTTTTGGGGTTAGCCTTTAGGGAACGCAATCCGTGGAGTCTTGGGGACTAACAAGTCGACGAACAACCCCGTCACGAACGCTGTCCATTGCAACCCTTCTTTTTCCTTGCTCTTCAGGTAATCGATCACCTCCAGCTTCGGCTTGACGAATGCAGGTAACAACTCCAGTGCCTTCTCATTTCTCATATCCGGAACGAACTCCGACGGGATAAACCGCCTGACACCTGCTTTTACCGCCGCGTCGATGAAGGCCTTCTGCTGCTGGGTGCCGGTTCCTTGAGCAGTTATGGTTGATATCACGACATCATGGCCTTGGAATGCTTTGAGGAGTTCCGGTTCAGGATAGCTATCTGCGATGCGGTATACTGGCAAATGGCTGGGGAAGATTGATTGGGATGATTTGCGGGCCAGTATGGACACAGCAAAGCGAGGATGGGTATCGAGGGCGGAGACGATATGGGGACCTAAAAGGCCTCCAGCTCCAATAATTATGACTTTGGTCTCGGTGATCGTCATTCTCTAGAGATATAGAATTGAACCCTGGCTAAGCCTTTTCGCTGTGGGAGGCGGGTGATGTTGGAATATAAGGCGCTCGCGATAGCTCCCCCTACCTTTACTGTCCAACCAAGCTTGTCCTCAGGAATGGCGCCGATCATGACGAATCCGGAAGACATTGTACTTCTTTGCAGCCAATTTCAGCACACAGATTTTGTTGGTAGTTACCTTGCATGATAGCGCAGGAGCTATTTGTCTTCTGGATGCATGCTATGCAGTTCGGGCTACTCAAGGTTACTAGTGGTTGAGAGCGAGCATGCTGATCAGCGTATTAATACAAATCCTATTCGGGTACCTCAAGAACAATATGTTTCACTTCTTACTTGTGTTCTGCGGACAGTTGATTGCCAAGGTCTGGTTTGGAGGTTCGATTGCCACTAACTATACGGACGACGACGCTCCCATGTAGATCGGAGAATCCCGTCTCCTTTTCACACCTTAGATTTTACTACAACGGATATGAATGTACTGCGTTTATTCAGTGCTCGCTGATCGAGTCTGATGCCTTAAAAAAACAAGTCTTTCCTGTCATCGGCGTGACATACGTAACCAGTCAGGTCTGTCCGCATCTACACCTCGGCTGGTTCCAACACGGCAGAGAAAAAGGGATCCTTCATCAGAGTGTCCATGACCGGCGAGTCCAAAGAGAGGTAGATATCCCACGGAGCGTTGTGAAGACCACCACTTCCCGCTTTTGCCTGTCGTGGCATCAGGATACACAATCCATCTGGTGCCCCGACAGTCGGCACATCGAATCCAATGCGCCCCAGACCCGGTCCAAAGTCAAGGGCACAGACGTTCAGATGGCGCCAGCTGGTGATGCTCATCATGCCTGAAAACTTCATGTTGACCATGCTCCAGTCATTCTGGTCCTTGATGTATGAAACCAGGCTACGAACGTGCTCATCGTCAAAGGAAGTCAGCCTGGTGCGGATTTTGAAAGCAAGCTCTGCGATGCGGGATTTCCTCTCGTCGTCAATTTCTGCACAGTGGCAAAGCCGCGGATTGAACTCGGTGCGCATGACAGTCACCATGTTTCCGAGATAACTGTCGGGGATGGCTGGCTGGAGCTTGTTGCGGAGATTCACCGCCATGACGATGTCTGATTCTTTAGGATGGCGTTTTAAGGCGTTCTGGGCCTGACTGATGCAGACGGCCAGAAATGCAGTGAAGACATCATTGCTCGAGAGTTGCACTGTGTCGATCCCCTGCTCGCGCAGAAGAGCGGTGCAGGTGTCCTTGAGAGTCCTGACGCTCTCGGATGAGAAGATAAGGCGGCGCGTACTGATATCCACGGGCATCTCGAATGCCAGTGGCTCAATGGTATATTCCGCGTCGTGGTCTTTCCGCCTATCGTGAGGCAGGGTTGCATCAAAGAGATTGTCACGCGATCTTTTCTCTGTGCCAACGTCTGTTGGTAGCTCGTCCGCAGGTGATTCGCGACAACATGCGGCAAGCGCCTCGAGCAGTGTGCCGGCTCCAGTCCCGTCGAGTACCGCATGGCTGAAACTCAGACAGAGGACAATGCCATTTGACATGACATTTGCTTGGAATCTGAGGACTGGTCTCGGCTCAGTTGACGGAATGAAGCGCGGCAGCGGGGAGTGAGATTTATCCCATCCACCAGGTGGCGATGTCGTATGCGGATGGTGTTTGACCAGAAGCATCGGGATCGATGAGACTGCAGGGGAAGGGCATTTGACATGGCCGGAGTCGATCTCACCCGCAATGAACGGGAACTCCGAGACCAGCCTATCGATGCCCCTTTGCAGCGTGGGGATTCCATCCAGAGGATTCTCTAAATCAAAAATCATGAAACAGTCAGTGTAAACCTCTGGACTCGCGCGGTCCAGAGGCGTCAGAGGGAACGGCTCAAAGGCGATTTCGGCAGCCATACTGTATAGTTGGATGAAAGGAAAAGTGAAAAAGTTGACTGAGAGTGCGGAGTATTCGACGGCTATTCAAGTGGTTTTATTCACATTCGAATCGAATCTGCTTCACGGATGTCGTGGCTTCCATCCACTTATGTTGGCTAGAGAGGCAAGGGGGGGCCATTGTAGTATGCTATCCACATGTGCTGCAGCAGACTTTATCACACTATTGAACTTCCATTCGAAATGGCGATCCTACGGGTCTGTCTCAACGAATGATCGATCGTTCATAGAACCATATCAGGAGCACAGCCATTGACTGCAGGTGGATCGACACTTGGTGGATGACCGCATTTTTCAGAGAAGCATCCTAAATCCCAAGCGGCAAGGAATAGCACCTATCAAACTATGCGAAGGTGTATACCCAAGACTACCTACCATTGGTCAAACTGGCTGTTGGGAGGCAAATGTCAAGAGAGCACGAGAACAAAATGTGGGTGTCGGCCAGGCAATATGAATGTTGATCAGCTGAAAGAGGCCGAAAAATGAGTTTTCTCCATCGGAATCAATCCAAGTCAAGATATGGATCTGGTTTCAGTCAAGTAGTGAGTTACACTTGCGCTGCTAGGTCTCGCCTATAGTTAGCCCCACTGATATTGGTATGATTTTGTGATACCTATTATCCTGTATATTGTATCTTCTATCTACCTACTCCATACTTACTATCTTTACCCTCAAACGCATGCCCGTGGTTCTGGCCTACCTCTCTAATAATTTCCGATGATATTCCCATACTTGACGGGGATCCTACAGCTGAAATGTGCCGACTCCACTTCACCCTGTTGTGTACTTGTGTTGTGACGGATCCTCTCAGTGAACAAACGATTTGGAGAAATGCTTTGGGGTCCCAATCATCAGAACATCGCCCGCCTATTGCCGCTTGCTTGTCGAGTCCCCAGTATGTTTGCGTGTTCTACCTCGTTTCTTCCGTAGGGTTTGTCATGGTCTTCTCAGGACCCGGATTGACCCAAGGATTTCGTGTAGGCGGGCCATATGCGGAGGTAGAGGCTCTGCTCAGGCTGCTTGTTGTGACTCCTGCATTGGATTCGTCCTATTCAGCGAGGGTCTCCAGATCAATGCCGTCGCTGATATCTCCTGACTCGCCGGATAAATATCCGGATTCTTTAAGCATATTGCCGCGTCTTCTACCAGTGCTTGGTTTGGTGACATCCCTACAATACTATATAGACAGTACTACCGTAATCGTAACGGGTGTACAGCGTGAGACCATCCTTTGGCAGAAAGGCGACAGCCGGACAGAGTCACGGTGTTTATGAATAGAGAGCTGAACGATAACTGTAATCATGTGTAGGATGAATATTTTGTATCTCCCAGGTGTAAATGCCAAACCGCAGCTGCTAGCAGGAAAGGCCCCACCAAGTATGCAAGCATATATACATCTTTGCCACAATGGACAATCATAAAGCAGCAACAGAGCTCTTACAGCTGAGCTCCAAGAGATACATATTCCATCTCCGCGGATAGCGCTTCGCGATTACCTGCTCTAGCTTATCCGCATCTCTTAATCGGTACAATTCCTTCTGGAAGGTCAAAATATAGTCCCTCGTTGCGTCGATCAAATACGGCCCATCCACCTGCGATGCCCGCTTGTGGCCGGGGACAACGATAGAAGGCTTCAACGCGACAACCTGATCGAGGGCCGCCAGCCAATCCTTCCGCTTCTCTGCAGTTGTAGCCTCGGCCAAGTATTGATAGCAGTCGCCGTAGACGATATCGCCTGCGACGACGAGGTCGAGATCCGGGACGTGCAAGAAGGACGAGGCGTGGGTATCAGAGTAGGTGACATCGATGCCCAACAGTTTTCGTCCGTCGATGGAGAACTCCCCATTCTTCGGGAGAGATTCAGGGACGACCTGACCCTCTGTGAGGATCTGATTGTTGGGAAACCATGTGGTCCATAGCGGAGTTGAAGAAGTAATCGTGTTCTTGATATCTTCAGCGACACGGGCAGTGGCGATGCAGGTAGCGTCGGGGAAGTGCTTCAGGATGATTGGGTTCCCTAGGTAGTGATCTCCATGCGCATGGGTGGTATAGATGTACTTGAGCTTCTTTCCTGGGGCAGTCTTCTTGATCCAAGCGGCTAGGTCTTCGGTCTGTGCGATACTGATGGGTGTGTCAACGAGGACAGCCGATGTTGGCCCTTGGATGAGAGTGCTGGATATGGGCGACCACCATTGCTTGGCTGGGTCTGGAGAGCCTGTCACCGCAGGGATTGCTGGTGAGACATAGACGTCTACTTGCAGAGTACTAGGCATCTTGTGTTGCCGAATGTAAGTGAGGGAAGTGGATAGAGGGGTGTGAAGATGAACACAAGTGTGAGATGTATTAGTTGCATGCTTGCCCACACGTCCGAAGGTCCTATTTATGCAAGAAGAAGGATGCATGCCCTTCTGTAATCGGACTACTCGACCTTGATCAGCATAGATGGCGAAATCCGACTTTTTTTTTTCCGATTACTGATCTTTCAGCAGCCACGAATGCTGGCCCGTTATATCTACAGGCCAATTTGTCAACTAGCTAAGATCAAGATTATTTATTATGGGATTTGTTAGGATTTATAGTGATAAGATGGAACCTTCAAGATAAATACCAAGCACTCTGGTCTCACATAACTAAAAAGACAACCCTCCGTACAGACTGTGGTTTAACAGCCACCCTCATCAGAGCCCCCATGTGAGATGGTGAGATCAAATTGAAATATTGTAGAGCATACAGTATAGCAACCTTGACTCGATCAGTTGTGTTTGTTTCAATCGTAATATTTGGCTGTCAGAAGGATATTTGATATGCTGACATGTACCTCCGCGTGTACGTTCAACGCGGGAGACGGCACCATCACGGCGGACGGCAGGCAAAGCAGCTTTCGACATTGCTGCACAAGAATCACGAAAGACGAGAACCAACGAAGAACAAGAATCACGGAAAACGAAAAACAATGGAGAACAAGCTTGGCAGAAAACGATGAACTTACAGCAGTGAACTGAATGCGAAATGATCGAATCAACAGCAGTGAACTGAATGCGAAATGATCAAAGCAGCGGCAGTGAACTGAATACGAATGATGCTCAACCACGGTGGGATGAAGAAGAAGAGGAAGAAGAGAAAGACGCGAGAGGTGAACTCAGAAGAAGTGAGAAGAAGTGGAGTCCTTGAGATCGTGCTTTTTTTGCTGCGCTTCCGGGGCGTGAGACTATCGCCGGTACTGGAGCTTATGGTGGATGCTAGTATTTCGTCATATATTTCCTGCTTCTAATGATGGGGGATGAACTGGGCTCGTTCGGTCAAGAAGGTGACATTCGCAGGGTTTTCTTTGGCCACACGAATCATACATTCAAGGCTTTCTAAGAAGCAAACCTGAAGCAATGCCCAGAATGTGGCGGACGTAGTATCCTGACGAAGGACGCTCGCCAAATGCTGTACAAGGGCACACCTCCCTTTGGACCTCGGGGGTGCCACTCGGATGGAACAGGATGCCGAAGGTGGCCCTTTGTCGTGGGGATTTTGTTCCCTGATGAGCCTCGTGCAATGCGCATTCCCGTCCATGATCATGGAATCATGGGATTTTCTTTGGCATTGAATCCGGAACATTGAATCCTGAACAGGGGCTCAGAATGTCGATTCAATGGAATCTTGCCGCAAGCCCAGTAGCAGCCTAGTCAGGTGCACTTTGAATAGCGGAATCTCTGTTGAGAGGAGATAACTGCAAATGCTCACTAGTGTTAGTAAAAAGCATGAAGCCAAAAAACACCTAGACGCCTCTCCAGAGTGACACACACAGACCTTCTTATCTTGGAATTGACAGTTGGAGAATCCACTGGCGTTGAAAAAGGCCAAATAGGTTAGCAATGTGGACGAGTACGATGCAATGATAGAAGGAAGAGAGAGAGAGGCGCTGCTTACCTTAGTACACAAAAATCTCACCAGTTAACTCCTGACACCAGTCGATCCGTTACTGGATGCCATGTATAAGCCATTCAGGGATCACCGCGCCATCATATTATGGATCGATCTTCTTGGTTATCGTATTCCATAGATTTCGGTGTCGGATAGCCATCCTCGAAGAACGATATTTTCTCGAGCTTGCAAAATGTGGATTCAGCACGTAGAGAATGAAGATGAATTCAGTTTAGACCAACACTGACCAGAAAGATGATCAACAACCACTCATGCAACGGTAGGGGACATCTTCAACGGCTCAGAAGAGAGAAGATGTGGGAATCCAGATGGCCGGATGTGGGAAAAATCCAACGTACCGCTGGTGGTTGATGCATCTTAGATAGTATGAAGTTTGACCTATGGATTTAACAATCAGCCCATCAAGGCACTGGCTTATTCAATATATCTCTCTAGTGAATGTACAGAAGTAATTCGAACTAATAGCAGGGAAATCTTTTGAGACGGAACTACCTATATTGATAAGACAATAAGGCTATGTTTGGAATGAATAGCCTCTGCTGCGTATTGTTCGAATAGCTACAACGTGTGAATGTGTGCTGCTTCTACGTAGCTAAATTCTAGGATCAAGGGGTACTGCAGGGAATTGTCCGTTTTATCTCAGTTGCCTGGAATGGGAGGATCAAACCAGTAACACAAAGTTATATGGACGTCTGAATAGTACTACGATGCCGGGGACTAACACATATCAATCCTGGTGTCAACATCTTGCAAATTTGACTGCCCTTTTTCGATAGAGTTTTTGAACAGCTCACTGAGCATAGACACCCTCCTCTGGCCAGGAGGGGCTTCGGGTCGTCAAACTCAACACACTTGCCGTCGGCCATCATGGCAACCTTGTCGCAGTGCATGATTGTACGTGGTCGATGTGCGATGATGATCATAGTTTTGTCCGCGAATTCGGTCTGCAGAACCTTTTGAATCACAGTATCCGTCTCATGGCCCAGGCTGCGGAAACGTCAGTTCTGAATTCCTCCAGTCTTATCATTTGGAAACCCACTCACTTGCTAGAAATTTCATCCAACACCACGACTCGCTGATCTCGTAGTAAAGCTCTTTCCAGACAGAAGAGCTTCTGTTGTCCATTGCTCAGGGACTCCTTCTTGAGCGGTGCGTCAAGTCTATCGACCATCTTTATGTCCTGTGAGAAGCGAGTCAGGATCTGACCACTGTCTATTTGGTAAAAGAGACTGGGCGGGGCCGATGGTTTTGACCTGAAAAGGGTTTCATGGAGGCTGGCACCGAATTACCGAGCAAGGAGACTACATGAGAACCAGTTGATACGGGCCGAGCAACCGAGAGAGGCGACCTGGAATGCAGTATAAACGCCGAGGTATAGACCGACACGTCCATTAGGGTCTTTGCTATTACCCTCAGCCCACCATCACAGCCACTGTATGGGGAAGACAGAGAGGAACGCCCATTTAGCAGCAAGCGATAGAAAGACGGCAGTGCATCAAACACCTACGGCATCAATATAAACCGGTAAATGGCCCAAGTCTCCCAGCGGGGTCACAGGGGGTTTATGCTTAGGAGAGTTGGACGTTTCCTTCGCAGTGGCTTTTAGTAACTGAGGATCCGGGACAGATGGTTTGATCTTGTCTTCATCCTGATCTGCCTGTTGCTAGAGTTAGCTAATCTGCTTGGAATGCAGGCGTTAAGCATAGCCACTGGCGGAAACGAGGGTCGCATGCAACTCGCTCAGTGATATTACCATGTTCAATAACAACAATTTAGTCGTCAAGATGAAGCACGCGACAAGAGTGATTGGCTAAAATGACCGTGGTGGTCCAACCCTGTGGGAGGAGACCGTCTGGTCCAAAGCATCGCTGTACAACATGTTCCTCCGTGGTGGCGCCGAGACCGCTGAGGATGTCATCCAGGACAATGACATCCTTCCGAGAGGAGAGGGCACAGGCCGACGCCATTGCCTTGTTGAAAGACGTACTTCCTCTCGGTCCGTCACTACTCGCCTGTTGCGTGGACGGCCTCCAGATTTTAAATTTCTCACAGAGCCCTCGTGGTACAAGAACTGTTTGATAATGTTCATTGAAGTTCTGGGAACAGCGATATCGCATCACCCTCGGATCATGAAGCTATGGCTCTCCACTAATGGACACAGCTGGACTCTTCAAGATGCCGTGACCGCTGGATGAATCGAAACGTGTAACTCCAATAGTGAGGATCCGACAGAGCTACTTGAATTCGGCATGGCGGACGTAGCTAGCGCTCATTAGACCGCAATATACTTGGCGTTGATACAACCATTGGCTTCCAATCGGCTGTCGGCTGGAAGAACTTGGTGTGGTTGGTATGGTGTCCATCCGACAGGACAGGCTCCCCCTACTTATACATTCTCCTGGCAGTTTGTATGCTATGCCGCGTGATTCCAAACCAAGAGTCTGTTCATTCACATCCTATGGGTGGTTGTCACCCAATTACCGGAGCTCGATTGGACAGTCGCGAGCAGTGAAGATGAATGGTTCAACTATCCCTGTACATATCCACTCAAGGCTATCGTTCGAGTGTATCCCCAACATTATATTCTGGATATCTGTTGGAACGACCAGATCGAGCAAAGAGAACAATACATGGGGCTGATATTGCCAGTACGGCGGTGTATTTGTATCCTTGAAACGCAGCTCATACTGTCTACTGAGCGAGGTAGCCATTCCAGGGACCGGGGTTTGTATAACTACCAGTCTACCACATCAGACGACCTGATCCCACGACAATGCCAATCTCCGCATGGTTATTTTAGCTTGATCTTAGCTTATTCTTCGACACTGACTTAACAGTGCGCTATTTTTGCGATTGGTCCAGCGGAGGGCAAAACAGAGCCTCTCGCTGAGACAGCGTATAAACGCCCATGAGGAATTAGAATCTCCGTCCTCCGTCTCGCTTCTATCACCAAGAATTGAGAGCACCGCAAGGAGTATCGTTGGCCATCACTCTTTAACTTGTGATCACCGCCCATGCTCCAAAGTCGGTTAGATGATGTCCCCCGGCCTTCTTTTACCGCTCTTTCGCGACTTATTGAACACGTTTATCCATTCCGCAGGTGATGAGCCTCTTCTGGCACGAGCTCATCGGCTGTGGCAAGAAGAGCCTACTCAAGCAAACAACCCTGCCTGCTTTGTCCCAATTGTGGTGGGCATTATTCTCAATTTGCTAGTAAGTGTTTTGATTGTCCACCTATTCTTCCTCTTCTTTCAAATACTAGGGTTTATGGCTAAAGACACTCAGGTCCGCTATGCGATTAGCCATGTGGTCATGGCCATGTTGATCCTCGAGACCATTAAACAACCAATGCACGCTCGCGAGACGGGTGGTGTAAAACCATCTCCCTCCTGTCGGCGGCTCTTACAGACACTCTCTTCCCTTTACAGAAGAGGCGGCCCTCGTCGTCTTTTTGGCGGCCTCGGGGCAGGGTGGACTTACTGGGTCGCTCACTCTGCCGTAAGTAATCTGTTGTCGCTGGTTTTGCAAAACCTATTCTTGCAGCCGCTTTGCTCTGTAATTTCATCCGTCCTGCTCGCAGAAATGCATTTTTTCTGGTTCGCTCGTACGGTTCTCCCCCGAGACCAGATGAGCCACGTCAACAAACGACGGGATCGGAAACGATGGAAGCTCCTGGCGCTCCCTGCCCTCACTTTTGCCTCCACTGGGACCCTTCTGAATCATATCCCGGGAATAGTAGAGAAGCTCGGCAGTAAGTCCCATGGGGATATCACTGTGTCGACAATGTCGGCGATTGTCATGTGGGATGTCTTGGTCTCCGTCTCTATGCTGTTCTTCCACCTGCTGTTATACCTTCCATCCTATATTATTTTGGTATCAGTTGAGGCAAGTCTTTTGCCTGAGAGAAGCGAAACCATTGTCCTTGCCCCGTCCAAAAAGCGGGGGGCACGCATCAGAGAGCTATTCCCAGGGGTTGAGCTACCTCTAGAAATCCAGAAGGCGTGGCAGATGATGACATCGAGGAGACTCTTGTGCTGTCTGGAATTACATGGGAAAATGTGTCTATGCTTGTTCTGCGTCACAGCTGTTGTTCATTTGTTCGTGTACTATCTAGCTTAGGATTGGCAAGTACAAATATCGCTGATTCAAGGGTATAATCGAAGATTTTTATGGGACCCGTCGGGGTATAAACTCTAGCCAGAGAGTAAAAGCCTCTGGATAGCCGCCAATGTCAAAAATATATCTTTCTTCCACCATACATGAATTTCTCATGAGCATTTTCTAAAGGGCTTGACCGTAATTTGCGCTCTTTGCATCCCTGCCAGAGGATATTGGCAATACACTATAACAGTTGTACTCAACTCGCGGGCCATAACTTTCAGAAATCAAGTCTGTTTGGAAGGAGGTCAAAGGTTCTCTGGGTGACTTTTGGCGCCCACTTTGTCCTGTTCAGGGTCCTCTCTTTCTCAGTTCCGTCTCCGTATTTGGGGTACTGCTCAAATTGAATGTCCTCGAAAGTCCAGAGTGATTCTTCTAAGAATGGGATTGTCTTGCCATAAATTTTGATTAATGAATGCTAGTATAGTCCGGGTATATGGACACAGTGATTGGCTCTCAAACGTCGCAGAAAAAACCCAGGAACGCAACGAACATATCCTTTTCACTTCATCAGCAGTCGACGAGCTTACATTTTATAACTTTAATATCAAGGAAAGAACAGTGATCTGCTCCGGGCCGAGTATCACAATCCTTCCTCTGGGGGATTGATTGCAGACTCCGGGGATGATGTCTTGATGGGAAACTACCGTGAAACAGCAACGGAAGGGACCCTTCACATCTTGCAAAAGAATGGGGCTACGGAGTACAATAGTTGCCTTTCTAAGGGACTCTAATACAGCCAGGACTCTCAGTGACTGGCTAGTCCATGATTTAGTCAACCCCACACCCACTCTTGAGTCTCGGGGTAATATCGCAACTACGCGGTTTCGGATTTACCGGGAGCCTTATACAGCAGTCAAATAATACAATTGACTATGGATCCACCCAAGATTTATCCCTAATATCGGTAGAGTGCTGACAGCAACCTGAGCATCCTTAAAGCACCTATGCTGATCAACGACCTCATCACCCTACGAAGCGATACAATGCGCAAGCAATGAGAGGAACCAACTCCCAGAAGGATTGGAGGATTGACTTGCTAATTCTTTTTTATATACAAGGACTGGATTGCATAAGTCTGGTTACAGAGCTCATCGGATCAAACCAGCTTCCTGCCAGGGTAGCCATGGCTTTCTGTACTTCGACTGTCATGACTTCTCATTAGAAAGTATACGACCCGATCAACGGCGTCCGCGAGAATGGGGCCCTTGAACGATGCTCCTATGACAGCCTCTCGAAGAGTCGTATGACCGAATGATCATTGTTTTGATCATCTGGCCCACCGGACAATGGTGATCCTCATTGGGATTAAAACTCCGGGACGTCCACACCGATCATCGCCTCGGACATATTCAGCTTGGCAATCTGATATGGTAGGACAGTTACTCAGACCACCATCGCTTCGAAAACTCGTGGATGTGGCCATTATCTTTGGACTGGCGATGTTGGGGAAGTAGGATACTGCCCTTGATATGGCTCGTGGCCAGAACCTTTCTGTGGTCTCGCATTATAGAACATAGTGCATATCACATCGTCTTTGCAGTCTGGTGTCCTCATTCAATGAGATTGCTCCGCGTGCTATAGTGATTAAAGCGGAGACCACGTCATAAGGATCATCCGCAATATATAATAGGCTTTACTATTCCGCAGGCATCGGAAACCCTCGAGACAACTGCCATGTCAGAGGGCTAAATTGGTAAGACAATTTGAATTCGGCAACTGCATACTTAATTTCACCAAGCCACGAGCCTGTCTAAATCTTGATGCAATCCTGCCCAGTATCGTCACTTGATGCCATGGGGAAGATGGTTATTTATGGACAGCCCAGTCAAGAGTATCAACAAAAGCCAGATCATTCACTGTCCATTCCTCCCCCTCGAGCGCGACTCACTGCAGTCACCTCTTCTCCAGCATGAGACACCTTACGCCGTGGCATCCCAAAAACAAAGCATCGATGGGGGATAGAATATTCCCAAGCCCAACTACCTCCAAGATCGAACAACCCCCCCGGGCCGATACCTCTCTGGATTCTCCATCGGTCCATGTCATGTGGTTCAATGTCCACGACCGCCCCTCGTTCAGAAGAATTGAGGCAACATTCAATGCCTCGATAGATGAAGTCTTTGTTGCGCTCACAGACCACGTGAGAGAACGACTATATAGCCTCGTCAGTCTCAATGCAAGCTCGAGTTCTGTTACTGTGGTATGCTCAGCTGCCGAGTCGCGGGAAGGGGTTCAGGCTGCTGTGCGGGACATGCAGCGGCGATTGAATAGCGAAGCTTTAATGCTAGAGGAGGAGTTGGCTGCTATGAGGGACGCAATGGTTTTTAGTGGATACATGTTTCCTAGGGATGAAGGAGGGGGAGTGGGAGTCGCTGGGCCATCCTGAATATAATTTCCGATGTGACTTTTATCTATCTTTTTGATACCCGGATGGTATGGTGGTCAGTGTGATATGAGCCACCGTGTCCTGAGATGATCTTTATGTGTTTGGTAACAATTATATGATGAACCTGGTACAGACTGCGTAATAAAGGTGTAAATGCTAACTGATCCATCCTAACTCCATGTCAGTTTCAGCTCCATATATCTCGATGAATACTGTCCGGCACATATGTTTTGCTTTCCGTAACTATGATGGTCGCCTTTTACAACACCACAGAATCAGTATCTGGCAGAAATCTTCTGAGGATATGGGTAAGAGGATCAACAGTCAACCCTCTGGCTCAGGTTCATGAATGCGATTTGCTTCTCGCACATGCTCGATGAAGCGGAGTCCCACATTACACTCAAAACGACACCTCCCTAGGCCTTGCGCGGATAAGGATGGGGCTGATCGGTTCCGCAACAAAATGGTCCTTCCATGTTAGACCAGACGGAATTGGCTCGCATAGTTCCAGGTCGAGTAGACGGAACATGTCGGCGACAGCCAACAGGAGTTCTGCCTGGGCCAAACTGTTGCATATCATTAGCGGATCTTGCAGGAACATCCACTGAACCCAACACTTACTTGATTCCAATGCAGGCCCGGCTACCACGGCTGTAGGGGTTGAGATAACGATCGAGGTCCGTCCTATCATTCCGTAGCCAGCGCTCAGGATTGAATCTGTTCGGTTCGGGAAAAATATCCTCGTCGAAATGGAGGGAATGGTGGGTGGCAGATACAATGGTCTATACAATCATCAATTTCCGTAATCGAGACTTGAAGAACATGCTAGACAATGACTCACCCCACCGGGAATGAAATAGGAATCGACTTGTAGTCCCTCAGGAGGAACCACACGAGGCAGCGGTCCGGGAAGTGCCGGCCAGATACGGTGCGCCTCCTTGATGATCGCATTCTTTGATCAGAGTCTATGTCAGGTCTGTACAGTCTGCAGGCTCATAGTGCAAAGGAGAGATGGATTTACCAGATAGGGCAGGTTCCACAATTTGCGAACGTCGACTTCGAGGGCTCCGGAAGTCCAGGCGTCCGACTTATCCAGCTCGTCCCTCAGCTTCTTCTCTATTATCGGATCGCGAAGAATGTGGTACACTGCAGCCGCCAGCGTCCTACCCGCCGTATCTACTCCAGCGTCGATGAATGTAAAAGCTTCTGCAGCCAGATAGTCAAGATTAGGCGGGCCCCCGGTGATATCATGGCTATGAGCAACCAGAAGCTCGATAACTGATGCACTGCTACGCTCAATGTCGCTGCGGATCGGCTTGTCCATTCGCGACCTTGTGTAATCTTCACAGATCTGAGAGGAGTGAGAAAGGTTTCGGTAGCATACATGACCGATTATGCATCGATGCCGTCAGAGTGGACAACGGACCTTCTTGAAATTGAGCACACCTGCGGGAACCAAGAGGTTCGATATGAAAGATGGAACGACGCTATTGATGGCGGCCAGGTAGGGGAAGAACCGTACTACAACCCAGGTCATTTCACGTCGATTCCTCAAGCGGTTCACTTTTGCAGTGGAAGTACTCACGCGTAGGTATCATCATGGACATGCCATCGACAATATCGAGCAGCTCAGGCTTGCTGTCCTCATATGTGACCAGGTCGCCGCAATCGCCAAGCAGTGTTTTGCCTACGATGTTGATCTACCACGCAAGGTCAGCGGATGAGTGATTTCTTGGAGAGGTTTCACGTACTGCAAATGTCCTGAATAGATCGTTGATATTGCAATCTTTCCCCTCGTCTGACTGCCGAACTATGAAGGCTTCCATACGCCGAAGCTGCTGCAAGATCCCAGGGGCATCGGCTTCAGCTGCCTGCTTCGAGAACCGGGGACTAAGAGCCTTCCGTCGCGCACGATGCGCGTCGCGATCACACAGTGAGAAGATGGATCCGTCGTTGTCGGCACAGGTGTAGAATGTGTGGTCCTTGTAGAAATTCGTCCCATTGCGGAAGATCCTATAATCGGTCCGTTAGTCCGTTACAAAGAGCACGTAGTAAGGTGATCGCAGGATAAGCGTTTTACTTTTCATATGTATCAATATCCTTGATGTGGACATGGTCGGGTCCAACACGGACGACGGGGCTCCCTGTGTACAGACATTAAGATATCTCAAGTGGACGAGCCCTGTCAGTGCCACTTACGGTACTTTTCATGCAAATATGGATATGTCTTGCACCATTGACCGTCGAGCCACACGTTAGTGTAAAATTCATACCATCCACAGAGTGTTGCGCTCCATGGTCCTGGAATATGACGGAGTGGATGGAAAAAGAGGTGTTGGATCAGTCTGTGGGCAACAAGCACGACAAGAGACCAGAGCAGAAGCCAGCCTCGGCTGCAGGAGAAGCAGCAGTCAACTAGCCACCGAGCCACGTCTGACATTGCGTTTCTGGGTAGGCAGGTTCAAAAAGACGAAGACAATAGTCGTCAGGCTAAATGTGAGAGGAGAAAACAAAATCTTCCAAATGCCTGGGATTCCCAGGTCCTTGGGGAGTGCGGACAGGATGCTCCGTCACGTCCAAGATCAGCCTGCCCTAAGTCTACCTGTGACAGTTTGCCCTGCGTATGCGCGAGTCGTGCTGTATAATCACATCGAAACCCCCTCACAGTCAGTCAATTAACATGACTTATTCCGATACTCATATTAATGCATCGCGTGAAGTGGATTCGGTGGCATCCGAGCTTCAAGACATATATCTCCCTTTTTTGTTATCTTGGTGGCTAATTAATGAGTACATCTTAGCTCCATACTGCTGTCCTAGCTTGCCCAAAAGAAGAGAGATCTTAAGCTTTGTAATCTGATAGTTTAGATCGTCACTCAAAGTACAGTATTTGGGAAGAAGTTGGTGTTACAATGTGCATCAAGCCTCATAGGAATGCTCCGATTAAAGTAAGATCTTCAGTATACAGAACCATGACAAATGTAATGCGTTTGCTCTCTCTCTCTCACTCTACGTAACCCCACGGATACGGATGATATACACACGACGATCAGGAATGCCCGCAGGAAGCGAATAATCGATGTATGCAGGTAAGTTAGGCAGATTGGATCTGTCATACCCTGCGCTGTAGCTTCGAGCTAGTAGCTTCATGTAGTACAAGTCGTACCTCATGCATATTCGCTTCTGAAGGAATACGTAAGGGAGGTCAAGGAGCTGCAGGTAGAAAAAAGAAACCAAAAAGACTCGAAGGGAATGCATGGTGTGACCGTGCAGGTATCTCAATGGCGCCTTATCTGTCACAGCTGCAAGGGAGATGTAGGTCGAAGATCCCACAATTTAGATACCTCGAGGAAATGGAACAAGTACCTCTCCGTACATAGATCGGTCGTTGCACGTGCAGCAAAACTAGGTGTTGTCAATTCCCATAAGTCTGGTATCAGAAGCCATTGCCTTCTTTTGCTCATCCCAATCTGCCTTCATCTTCACCACCGCCAAAATGAGAGACGCATGTATGTTACCCTTCACCAAGGAGCAGATAGTGACTACGGGTGATTACTGCGAGGCCCATAGCTCTACGCTACCGGCCCCCATCCTCGCGCAAATCCAATTCACCGATAAGCTCTCCAAGGATGAAGTTGTCATGGCGCCCTCCCCGGCCCAGTGTGCCTGGTTGATGAGCTTTACCCAGGTCCTGGCACCTAAGAGAGGTAGGTGACAGCTCCAAGAAAATTTCAAAGGGAGAACTGGACTCTAAAATGGAGTCTAGTGCTTGAGCTGGGCACATTTACGGGTGTCAGCGCACTTATTTTCCACGAGGCGACGAAGAAGACACAGGCAGAGATCGTCAGCATGGACATGTCGGAAACATACCTCAAGTACGCGGAGGATGCCTTCCGTCGCCATGGCGCAACGGACCGTATCAGAACGGTTCAGGGGCCTTGCCTGGAAATGTTCGTATTATTGCCCATGCCTTTTTCCGGCGAGTGTATCGCTAATGAGATTGATAATTAACAGGCTACCAACATTGACGGGCCAGTTTGATCTGATCTACATCGACGCAGCAGAGGAGGAGTACGAAGCGTACACACGGTACATCCTGGACCACAAACTTCTTTCTCCTGAGGGAGTCATTCTGGTGGACGATGGTGCGTATCTCTCTCATCGGTGACGCTTTTCCCGCTCCTGCGCTAATGTACGGCCGTGAGTAGTTCTCCTAGAAGGCCTCGTGGTTGACCGATCGATTGCGAAGAATTTCCCTGAGGAAATCCAGCAGCCCTATCTGGCCATCGCGGACAAAATGAATGCTTTCAACCGCTATGCTGCCACCGAACCTCGGGTTACGGCAACAATGATCCCTGTCTTCAATGGAGTGACCCAGATCATGTGGAAATAGAACCCAGCTTCCATAGCATTTGGGGGATTGGATGCGTTTGCTGCGGGTTGGTAGTATTCTACAGCAGATAACAGGATAAGATATCTATCTGCACCTTGTCATCCTTGGTCGACTGTAGAAATAAATTGTAAGGGAGTCTTCACTTTCACATGGCTCTCCGGTCGCCATACGTCCTAGCAAATAGGGCGATAATGACGAACGGACAATCAAATCTCGATCCCAAGGACGAACCCAAATGATATTCGACTGAATTCACGATGCCGCAATGCAACCAAGGGAAGACTATTATTGAATTCTCTATAGATATGGTCCTAGCAACGCACATATGAAACGATTATATCAAGGCCCTAACATAGATCATACATTTAGAATAAATTGATCGATATCATAGTACACTTTCGTAATACTCTTCCCATTGTTGTAGGAATGAAGCAGGGCTAAACGCTCTGTGGACTGATATACTCGACACTTGTGGCTTTAAAGCTTGAAACTCTGCTCAGTTGGCTCTCCTATCAGATATTCACCAGTACGTGGTATATCGTCAGGCAACTGAGCTCCACCATTTGTAGTCGCGCTCTGTCTCATCTCTGCAGGCAATCCGTCCTGATGCTCAACACCATGCGCATCCTCAAACTGTTCTGCACCACCAATCCCGATATATATATGCACACCGGCATAAATCACGGAGACGATACCGGCAACCACCCCGTATACAATCGTTCCCGTTCGCAGCGGCCCTGTGCTGAATCCCAGCCACCAGAGGCCAATCCCCCCGTTTATAATACCGAGGGCGATCATTCCACGGCCAAACCAGCGGTGCACGTACGCAAACCAGCTCTTCTGCCCTGTCCGCTTGAAGTGCTTGTGTTGAAGCAACCCGAGGCTAGGCTGTATGAGAGCTAGACTCGCCACCGCGACGGTACCGATAACCGGGTGCGCGGCCGGTGGACTGCCTCCATCCGACCACAGCTTGAGCCCGAGGCCGAACCCGGCTATTGCGATGGCAAGTGCGAGGCCCTGCAGCGGGGCATGCACGACCATCACTGGCATGGGCATAACGGCCGAAAGGGGAACGAGAAGAGCAAATATCGGGAACAGCAGGACGAAGGCAACTGACATGAGGCAGCCGTGCGCGATCGCCATAGTTGACAGGGAGTAGTTTTCCGAGCTCGCGAGTTCGTCAATGGAATGAGCACAGTCCGAGGAAGCGTTTGAGAAAGGGTCCCGATCCCTATCGAACGTTGACTGTGCGCAGCTCAAATCAACAACTGCTCCTCCGAAGGAATCGTGAAAGTCAATCGTCGCCAACGTGTCGTCTGACTCTATAGGGCTGCCGTTTTTATATGCCCAGATCCACCTGCTGATGGCGTCGGTTGAATTGGCTGTGCCTCCATGACCGTCCAGACAATTCTGACACTCGAACCTGGCTGTCAAGACCCCATCATTGATTCCAGTCCCCGATAGGAGAGAGATGGGAATCTCCGGATCGAATTCTGGGGGCACATGCCCCGTTCCCGTACGAGGCGAGACGGTCACGTTCGTCCGGGAAGAGGCGTAGACCAGGAAGATTCTCGCTCCCGCCATCTGGTCGCCTTGGCCAAGAGCGACCCATTGAACCGTGCTGGGTGCTTGGATTTGAAGAAACAAGGCATCCGTTCCAGAGGAGTTTGTTGCATTCGATACTGCTACTGTGAAGGAAATATCGTCTCGGCCTTGAGGATGAAATAGTGCCGGATTCGCCTCGCAGCCGGTAACTACCAGACAGTTAGATACCAAATTGAAGATTCAAGTTCGAGAGAGATACGTACAGAGGCTCAGGGCAATGGCTAGCCTAGCCCAGGTATGGATTCTAAAAGTCATGGCTATCGTCTAACTTCGCGAGTATAACAACACAGGCCAAAAATGAAAAGAACAATCAGATAAGATACATAGCGATTGTCTCTCTTGCAAGCCAAATGTAATACAAATCAAGCGTTGGCAGGGCGAGTAATGACCCTATCTTCCGATCCCTCTCATGAATCTCCTCGCCTGTGTACTCCAGCATCTCTTCTGCTCTCCAGCATCCCAAGTATGTCAGAATAGTAGTCGTCCGTGGCAATATGATTTGGCATACCAGACGGCCAAAGTGACACCAATTCAAGAACCCCATTGTCAAACAAGCTTAAGTAAGGGACATCTTTATTTCTGCATTCTCAGCTTGAGAGCCTCTCATTGGGTTCATCAACTGGGCCAAAGACCCATTATCGATTTACCAACCACGGGTGTCGCAGCTGAAGCCTCATTTCCCAAGGAATAACTAGGTTGGTTCCACAGCCTACGTCTCTCAAGTGATAGCGGGCTACCAGTCTCTCCAGGAATGTGAACCGTGTTTACCAACTATGTATCCAATAATATGTCATATTCACCATGAAAATTCCATTTTACGATCCATACTCTCCGTATTGAGTAGGTCGAAGGTATATCAACAAGGACTGAGTATGTCAATTGGATAGCTAGGACCGTGGGCATATTTTCATTGCCTCAGAACTAATATAAATCAGGATCTGATAGATACAGAGTAAGTGCATCAAGAGCCGAAAGCTAGGTCACACGATCCCCTGATAGAAGATCCGATAAGCCAATTGACTAGACAACTTATGTACTACGTAGGTCTAATTTGAAACCTTCTGGAGGATTTACCGATGGGGCCGCTCTAGCTTGGCTTCGCACCGACAATGAGACTGGCGATGACAGACGAGTTTTTAACGTCGACTTTTTAGGACTTTGCACGTTATTCAATAATTGAGACGCGGGGTGTGACATTGTACTACTACAGCACAGACTCAAAAATGCGCAACGGGGACTCCCTTTCCACCAGCCAACGGAGTCTTGCATCACTCCCCAGACGGTCCATATCCTCACGGCTCAGCGTCACACCGACTTCCCAGGCATGCTGATCATGTCGGCGTGGCTTGATCGTACAAACACCCTCGGGATTCATGTACGGCAGCATCTCAAATTCAACCACCTTGCCAAGAACCGGCCCAAAATCTTCTTCGTAGACCCGGAGCCGACGGATGCTTGTCACTGCCACATTGGGTTCGTGGACTGAGGTGCTGGCCCAGTCATCGGCCCTAGAGAATTGGGAAAGGTAATCTTTCACAAAACGATCGTCGACTTCGGTAAGCCTTTTCCGCAATAGACGGGCCGCAGGGGCGATCTGCCTGCCAAGTTGCTCTGCTTCAGTCTTGCCTTGGCATGCCTCGAGGTCCAGATCTGTAGTCGGTAAGGTTTCATTGAGCATGACGAAACAATTTCCCAGATAGTGAGCCGGTACCTGCGGGCGCAAGCGGTGCCGGGCATTGACGACCCGCTGGAGTACGCAGGCATGAGATGACCCTCCTTCAGCCAACGGGTGAGACCGAAAGCGACCCAGACAGATCCAGAGGACGGCGGTGAGGATATCATCTTCGGATACAGGGGGCTGACCTGGCTCAAGATCCGCCTGCAGGACCCATTGGCGCAGGGCTTTGATTTTTTCAGCCGACAGAAGAAAATTGTAGTCAAGCAAGGACGCATCATGTACCTCGTCGTGCCCGGTTGGCGCGGCGATCTCAGCTGAGGTGCTCGGTTCTGACAGCTTGCAAGGCTCTTGTTGAAGGGTAGCAAACAATGCGCGTGTAGTGACCTCACATGCAGGGTTACTCGCAAGGTCGGGGGCTGAACGGCAGCAAGCCGCTATTGATTCGAGCAGAGTGCCGATCCCCGTGCCATCAATCACCATATGATTGACAAATAGGGCGAGGATGATCCCGTCCGCCAGAACATTGATTTGGAAACGTATGACAGGGTGGTATGCAGCGGATGCAGCAACGTGCACAGGAGCCATGGCGAGCGCTGCGTTGCGATCATAGGTTTCCACATTCTTCTGGCGCGAGGAATATGTCTCTGTTGGCAGACGAAGATGTAGGAACCGCCTGACGATGCAGAGAGGTGATTCTGTGTCAGATGCCAGGTCATCGTGGGCATTAGAACGCACTTCCATCACCCCGACTGAGTCCACCGAAGGCACCACCGCCCCTTTCAGAAAGGGGAGATGCGATGCGAGTCGATCGATTGCTTCTCGCAGAACCGTGACTCCGCTCTCTGGACATTGTAAACGGAAAGAGATTGTACATCCCGCGTAGAACATGGGAAAGCAGTAGTCGGCTGGGGTGAGCTTGAAGCCACCAAAGTCCTTATCCTTTGCCATTTTTACCGTATAGAAGATGAACGAGCCAGAAATTGACAGAGGATATTGAAGACTGTGGTGAGGTTGAGTATTTTCCAAGCCCTAGAAATAGAGAAACTACTGGATCTTCCTCCTACTTGCCTAAAGTTGATGTATCTAGTGTGAATGGCGGTCAGCCACGTACAGTTCTCTATTGGGAACATCGCGCTGACTGCAGATGCAAGCCATATTCCGAGTCTAGTCGTCATACTCGTAACAGAACTCGTACGCCTCAGTGCTCATCACCTCCCCCAGGGTCCTATTCCCGCCCAACGGGCCCCACGTAACTTGGGTATCCAGATCAACCTCCGGAGTCTTGGGCAAATTCCCCATCGTACTGGTCCCATTCAGTGCATACTGGCGATTTCCCGGATCCTGCGCCTGCCAGAGTGTCCACACTCGGTCCACCATCGCGTGATGTAGCATAAACGCAGGCTCCTGCGGCGCGGTCCAAAAGTCGTCCATCGCCCGCCCAAGCTGCATATGCGCTGCGGCATGGGGCCCCATGATCTCCGCCTCGCTGAGCTCCGGCCATACGCTCACGTCCATAGTGTGTTGCAGGGACTTAATGTTGGGCGAGGACAGCAGCCGATCGATGTCCGTCTGGCTTGTGAATGACTGAGCAATGAAAGAGTTTAGGTTACGCGTCAGGCAGCGGGGGGTATAGGCAAAGGCATTCTCCGGGAATACGTCGCCGGGAGCGGAGTCAAGATCAGGAAGATTGAGAGTCATGCCGGCAAACGGGCCTGTGTTAACGCATCCGCCGCCGGATCCATTGGGAATCGTAACATTTGTCGGCAAGAGAATCATGGTTGACTTGGAATTCTCAACTGGGTCCCCGTCCCCAGAGAGGGAAGTGTCGCTGCCGTCAAACAGTGGACTGGCGGATAGATTGTTGGCGGAGAGCGCCCAGTTCCAATATCTGTACGAAAGAGTCAGTGGATGAGAATTCCCGCTAGAAAGAAGGGAGATTTACGGTTGATAGCCCTGGTAACCACATTCCTCCCGCATCGCCCTTTCCCACAGCCAGACAAACCGGCGGTGCCAGCCAAAGAAGATCCCACTCAAATGGATATTGAGTGTATAATTGATATGAGTTCTGCCATCATCAGTCTTTCTCATTTCATCACATCTCCAAGGCGAGACCCATACGCTGCAAAATCATCCATTCGATGCCGGACCCCAGGATATTGATCCTGGGGTAGAATCGGGGGATTCTGTCGCATGCAATGAACAGCACTAATGTAGTCAAGACGCTCATCTCTCGAGAGGGATCCCCTGATGTAGTGTGTCAGATCTTGCTAGTTGGCTCACAGTTGATCGCTTGGTTTGAACTTACCATTCTCGACGGACAGCTCGGTTTTCGGGGCTACATGTCTGACCCCAAGCAGCCAGGAGCCATAAGAACCAAAGACAAAGCATTTAGCAGTTATTCTTCTGGAATGAAGCAATAAGGAAGAGACAAAAATTGAAATGTCTTGAGGCGAATTGATCAACAGCGAAGAGGAAAGCTCATCATTGATATTCCTGATCTATCACGACGGCTGGACAAGCAACAGGTATGCTATCAGCCGAGTCTCTTTCAGTTGCCCAGCTATGACCATATGCCTAAGCTCTGAAGGATCAGGCAGGAGCAATCTTCAGATCTGTCGATCTCCTATGACTTGGTCAACAGGGGGTTGTATTGTGTTGTGTCCCTTGCTTGGAATGTAGGCGGATCCACAAATACTATGCTCGGACAATTTTTGCAAATTCACTATCTATCCTCTGGTTATGTGATTCCCTATAGTTGAGCAAAAAAATGGAATTACGCCTTCTCTAGGTATTGCCTTGTGACGATCTAGCCCGGACAAATAGTGCCACTGATTGTCCTCGTGCATGGAACTATCCGTACATGCCGCAGGAGAAGATGTGGCCTTACACCTTGGACCGAGTCAGGAAGATGTGCGAGAGATACCTCTTCAGATGGTCGGTTTCCTCCAATCGTCCTGTCCAGCCAATATACCGGTCCGGACGCACCAGGATAAGTCCACCATCTTTCCGGTCCACCCCAGCCTCGTCGTACACGGAACCCTCGTCAATGTAGATCTTCGTATAGTCTCGGCCTGTATTTTCATACAGAGGGAAAAACAAACAAGGGAGATCTGCGAGCTCTATTGCATCCCATGGTGCGCAATGCACGAGTAGTGCATCCAGTAGTCCAGAAGTGGCGCCTCGGGCTTCTTCCAGGTGCTTTGCCAGTTCGTGGATGCGTCCCATCCCACCAGATAAGGAGACGTCTCCTGCAAAGACAATAATGCACCAGCTATTATTGGCTTTGAGGGCATTGTGCAGATGGACAGGCCTTCCTGTAGCATGGTTGGTGATCGTCACTTCTGGCAGGCATTCGCCAGCCTCAAAGTGGCCAATCCTTTGTGTTGAAGGCAATGTCAATAGTGCGTCTGCGTAGCGAATCAGGCGCCCTGCTAGGAACATTCGTAGGTCATCTGCCCGTTCAAGCAATGAGGCAGATTCATGTCCGACTTTGGCCTCGAATAGCTCGAGGGTTGTCCGGTCTGCCTCCAGCAATTGGCGGGCGACCATTCCTCGTTCAGTATCGTAGGTTGCGAGAATACTTGGGTTCAGGTATCCTTTGATAACACCTGCAAGCTTCCATACGAGGTTATACGAGTCCCTGGATGTGTCATTATTAGTAATTTTGAAGTTGAAGATCGTCACGTACTGAATGCTTGTATTCATTCCCATTCCTGTGACAGGTGAATGTGTGTGAACAGCATCGCCGACAAGGAAGGCGCGGCCACATCTACTCGCAGCACTGCTCAGTCGCTGCGTAGCCGTAAATGCTGACCACCTGGTAGGGGTTCAGTATCTTTCTTGTTTCAAGATCTCCGGAAAACTTACCAGACACACTGGCGGACATCTAGCTGGAGGCAGGAAATGTCATAGTATTCAGTACGGCCCAGTAAATAATAGTCACTTCAAAGATCATAGATCTCACCTTGTATGGTCGAACCATGTACTGGCACTTTTCAATGATGAGCTCCGGGGTGATATCCTCTCGCCGGATCTGGGCACCTTGTGGCCCTTTATTCAGCTCAACGTACATCCGTACCAGCCCTTCCTCGCGGCGAACAAAGTCCACAGACCCGTCGATATCGCTGCGTATGATGGATGTCGCCCCAAAGCTGGCATCCTCATTAGTTTTGAGAACCGTGGTCAAAGGCTACACAGCAAGTGCTCACTCTGGAAAGTCTGAACTTCCGGCAAAATCCATAACGCCCCATATTGACGAGCCTTTGTCCCCACGCATCTCAATGTCCAGACACTCCCTGGTCAAGGACCGTCCGCCGTCGGCTCCGATCACGTACTTAGCCTGGATGCTCTCGGTTGAGGTGCCCTCCTCTTGCTGCTTTTGAAGTACGACCGTACACGGGTAGGCCCCAGGCGTGTCAAGCGCCGCAGTGTCGATACTCAACCCACCGAGGGATGTGTGGTATTCGACATTCTCCCCGCAAAGCTTAACAATTCGCTTCTTCATGATCTCCTCTACACGCCCCTGCTGCAGAGTCCCATGTGTCCATCTATAGAACCCGTCAGTAAAGCTTTCATCCTAGTTTGGGCTTGTTCCTTACCGAACCCCCGGAGGAGGTTGACTTGGGTACCGATCTGTCCTCCGGAGCTTCTCATCCTGCCCTCGGTACCAGAGGGTTTCGTGGGTCGCCGGCTCCCAGAGCTTGGTCACGTCCCCGTGGATGTCCCAGCTTTCAAATATCTCCATCGTCTTTGGATTTAGACTGTGGTGTCGCAACTGAGTCAATCATCTCTACTTCTCTACACGCTAACAAGGTGAATCTCACCCATCCGCCTGTCCTATTCTAGGCTGATCAGATCGCTTGTCCACGATGCGAAAGTTGATACCTAGCTGGGCCAGCCATAATGCGGCGCTTAGCCTGAGTAGAAGGTCAACCCCGTCAGCACTTTGGCAAACGAGTAGTAGAAAGGGCAATCTCATACCCAGATGGCCCCTGGAGCATTCAATTGTTAGTCATTTGTTCATTGACGGAGACCTGTGATGGGAACACATACTGCCCCAATGATGAGGACATCAATTACATTCTTTGGTCCCGTCATGTTGTCTAGAGTACTGGTCCACCTGAAGAAGATAGCCAGATTACCAGAGCAGGTAAACTTGACAGATGATGGATGAACACTGTTGGATTTAATCTGGCGTGGACGACTCCGTCTTTCTTAGCAGAAGTTTACAAGATGTATATAAGACCGTAATTTTTACGCTTCAAATGGCGGTCAATGCGGTAATCATTCGATCTGGATGTGTCAAAAAGTCAGGGTCTTGATGCTTCTCTAGCTTGAGATACAGATGCGCAGATGATGCTGACTTCCCACCAGGCCAGATCAGCCCCGTGGTCTCTTCCGTTCTCTATTTTGTGCGCGATTTTGGGTAGTATTGCATAAAGACTAGTGCCAATGGAATTTAATTTGTTTTCTTGTTTTCATTCTCTGCGGAAAAGGAACGCGTTCTTACTCGGATTTTCGTATTTGAGATCAGCTCGTTGCGTATATATTTCTCTCCACCACGTTCCTGCCACCACCAAGACAATCGTTCCACTATTTTGAAGACAGATAATGCAATGCTTACGACTCAATCAAACAAGTCACGTACCAGTACATATGAATAGATAGAAACTGGTTGCATGTTATAGCCAGAAGGATACATCGATCCCATGTATCGAGACACGTAGACTAGGGAGTGTCGTATGTAGATTCAATTTACGAGACACAAAGAACATATAGTGGATAATGACAAGAGTAACCTGAATTTCGTGAGAGGCGAACTAGGTAGTAGCTAGTTATGAACTACTGAAACTGAAAGTACTTCTGGAACCACTCCCCTGCTGTCGTCAGTTTCTGTGCCTCTACAGGCTGACCAAGCGCCAATGCCGTAACCCGCTTGAGTTCACTTGCCGTATTCTTCTCAGACGGCTCAGGCCCGAAGTAACGGCCCTGGTTGTTCTGCGTGAAGCCAAACATCATCTTGGTGTCTTGCAACTCGGGGATTCCGTGAGTGTCAAAATCCTCCCAGGATGGCAGCGGCTGGAAGCGGGATTTCTGTCCGCTCAGTTTCTCAAAACCAGACACGAGGTCCTCAAAGCTACAGATATCGCTGCAGCCGTGGATAACCTGGCCGTTCCAGCGTAGAGGATCAAGAAGCATGCCTTGCACAATATCCCCAAAATCATCAGCGATGCTGACGAAGGGCACGTCCTCCTTCCCACCCCATTTAGGAGCGACGAAGGTGAGAAATCCTTCGGAATCAGGCACATGGGGGAATCCGCCAAAGATCGGTGCCATCTCCTTGACCAGGAAGTTCTCTAGGAACCAAGCAGCGCAAATGAAGCTGACAGACTCAAAGCGCTCAATCTGGCGGGCGTATTGTTCAATCTTGTACTTGCCTGTTCGAATATTAGTGTCAAATTATCAAGCCCGGGGGTCAAGGGGCTACCCACTGTCTGCAGCGTTCATTTTGACCTTTCCCTGGGTAATTGCGTGGCAGTCTGGGCCAGTGCTGAAGATGAAATGGCGGACTCCAGCTTCGGCTGCTGCATCCACGATTGTTCTACCCAGGTCAAATTCCGTGAGACCTTGGGATTTGATTTCCTGGAGTGAAAAGCATTGTATGAGCCTCGGATTATCTACCACATCATCACGCAACATTCACCCCATAGGACCCACCTTGTCATCTGAATTGATATTCACAAAAACACCCCAGGAACCACGGAATGCCTCCAGCATGGACTCGCTGCTGAAACCGTTGGCTTGCTGGATCTGCGCCCCTTGAGCGGCCAGCGCCTGGCTTGCAGCCGAATCCGGGTTTCGCGTGAGAGCTCGAACCTTGAAGGATGGGTTCTTGAGGAGCGATTTAGCAACGGCACCACCTTGGTTGCCAGTGGCCCCAAAGACAGTGATGAGGGGAGTAGAGATAGTCATGATTGAACTTAGCAAAGGAAGTGAACTTAGCAGAGCGTGAGATCGATGGATATTTGCAACTGAGGCAGAGCGAGATTTTGTCTGCTAGAAGCGAGAGATCACGTCAGAAGGAAAGGAGGAGGGGCTGCATCGAGAGCAAATAGGAGGGGAAGTGCCGGACACAATCTCCTAGGTGAGGGATATGGCGTCGTGGGAGTACGCTACAATGTCGTTTATAAGTCTCGGCGATTACGGGGCCACCATATCGAATTCGGCGCGATGCCGCCTCGGTACATAGGTCGATTAGAATCCTGTAGGAGAATGTCAATTGAGCCTCTGGAAAAGTGGCACCACGACCTGGTGCGAGGATGAGAGGGTCGGCAACGTTAGCTTCGATGAATATTCAGACCTTCGCAGCCCCAGCAGAGGCTGTTTCCATTGCCAAGATACAAAGGACATCCTTGTATGGAGAAAATATTGCTTTAAGGCTAGACCTGAACATACATGGTCAAGGTGGTGGGCGAAACCCTACCATCCTGGGCTTAATTTTCCAATGATCTGCCCTTCAAACAGCTCTTGCCGTCTCAAACGACAAGCCATGAGCCATAAAACTGCCAGAGAAACACGCCAATACCCAGTGGCAATCTCACAATAGGGGGCTCGGAAAGATTCGAACTCGTTAACCAAAGAAGATCATGTTTAAGACAGATCAGGAAAGGACACATTTTCGTTCCGCATTGAACGGGGATTCCTGACCTCCATAGAGTTTGCTGGCTTGCCCCGTTATGCCACGGATGTCGAGATAGTGTTTATAGGCTGTGACAGAGACATAAAAAAAAGTGTGAGAGAAGCAAAGGGTTTTGATATCGTCCAGCTATTAGCGAAGAAAGTAAAGGCGCAATCAGACCCCATCTGAACTAGTGATATTTACACTGCCTTGGTGATGAGCGGAACAGAGTCACTTGGAGATCTGATATCTATAGGAGTAGGCACCGGTGCTCTTCCGGACAGAGAATCAACTGCTATAATCGAAGTTGAAGTTAAAATCTTCTACGTTGCGGATTATCCTGTGTTTGACGCAGAGCTTATCTAGTTTATGGCTCGTATTTATCTACATGTTTCCCAACCCCGACGATGGCTATTTCATGGAGACTATGCTATCAACCATTGAGGTTATACTCTGTATCAAGGCCCAGAATGAATAAAAGGCCCGAGAAGCAGTGGATGGACACCCTGCCTCCTCATTTCCCCAATCGCGCAATGAAGAGCATATGGCGCTTTGGACAGATCCACCTCCTCTCCATCCTCCCTCAGGTTCGCGTAGAACAATCCCGCCAACTGCACAGAAACACTATCCGAGACCGCCCACAGCGTCGAGATAACATGCGGGACACCCGCAATCTGGAAGCCACCGGCAACATGGATTCCCTCATCTCGGAGTTGGAGATCTTTGCTGGCCCCTGACTCGCAGGCGGAGAGGTAAACCATCTCGCAGCTCTTCAGATTCAGCCGCAAAAGGGTCCGGACAGTAAATGGGGCAGGTTTCTTCTGGTTGTCCTCTAGCAGAATGGCGCTGCGGGAAGGGTCTTGAGGATCGGCGCGGGCGTGGCATGCGAAGTGGGCCACGGTTGCTGTGGACAGGCTTGTTTTGACGGAGCGAGAGTCGGTTTGTCTCAGCACGTTGACTCGGAAGGATGGTTTGAGGGTCTTTTCGATCGCGGTGATTTCCGGCTCGACGTCCAGATCGCCGGATGGACCCAGGCCCGGGGTTGTTGCCATGGCTGCTAGCATTGCCTGCCGGGAGCCTGGGGCCACTGGAAGCTGTTTTATACGCAGCGCATTCTGTCGGGTAAAGTCTAGGGCCTTGAGTGAGGTAATGTATGAGGAAACCGCCACGTCGTGGACACTTTCCCCTGGATGTCTAAAATCTCCTGCAGCGTGGATCGGGAGCACGCTAATCCATCCAGTCGAGACCCAGGTTACGCGGGGCTTCCCGTACGGTGCGGCATCATATTTCGTCCAGTCGATGCTATTTAATATTGGCTTTGCAGCGGCTTGCCAAAGCCACCTCATTACCACCACGTAGTCAGCGAAGGCGTCTGCTTGCTCTTCTGGCCTGCTAAAGACGCCAAGAAGCCGTATAAAGCGTGCACAATAGAGCGCCAATCGATCCATGCTAAAGGACGGAAGAGGCAGACTGTACACGTTATCCTTGGTTATTATCAAAGCATCGCTTCGGTAGTTGCTGGCATTGATAAAGACGATGGGAGCGTCTGCAGCGTAGCGCTGGAGGTCGACAGGAACGTCTGGCGTTCTGAGGAAGGAGCCAAATCCCGGCAGGGTTCTAATCTCCTGAAGGACCTCGCGATACGCATCCGCGTCGTGTTGCCGCTGCATTCTATTTGCGTCATCCGGTGAGACCGAGGTGAGATCCATGCCTACCAATCCACCAGAGGACGGGCTTTGTTGGAGGATGCGCTGCTGTAGAACGCGGAACCTGGCGGCTAATTCGCCGTTCTCTATCTCTAGTGCATCAAGCTGGGTTGGTTGGCCCTGGATACGGTCCCAGATGAACGCTCGACCAGCCTCCAGACGATGGATGACCGCACTCGGAGGGTCTCCTGCGCTAAGTGACAATGCGGCCACGCTGCTTGGGACATATTGACATTTGCGGATGAATCGCAATTGCTCCAGTCTACTTTCGTGCATGAGAATGGCTTCGGGGAGCAGGTTGAGGCAGATGAGAATGTAGTCTCGAGCCTGAGCTGGACCCTGGAGTAGGTCGTTTGCAAGGCTTGCTGCCAGGGATGCGATGTTGATCCGCACAGCTGGTGGGACGTTCTTCATCTTTGTGAGCCTGCTGTAATTGTTGAGCGCTGCGAGTCCATGGGCTTGTGGATCTGGGCCCGTCTTTTGGTTGTACAAGGTGAACAAGAGATCTGCATGATTGCACAGAACAGCCCAGTAGTGAGGGTCATCTTCACCCAATGCCTTCTGGGCCTCTTCAAATGCTTTATTACTGCCTTCGAATTCTGGTCCCGGGTGATCCGCTATTTCAGCCATCTTCTTGAGACAGGCCGCCTTGTTCATTAATGCAGTGGCGCGTGCGGCAGTTGAAGCCCCTTGAACAGCTATGGCTTTGTTGTAATTCTCGATCGCATTTTCCAGATCACTTGGCTGCTTACTGACTGTTAAGGCGTGCTGGTACGCATTCCCTAGGTTAGTCGCCAGTCCAGTCCGTAATTGATCACTGAGCGGTACTGGCCCTTCCAGAGCCACAGTGAGCACCCGTTGCGCCTCCTTCAGTCCATCTAGATTAGACTTGATTCCAAATTGGAGCTGAAGTGCATGGCTGAGATTTGCAGCACGCATCGCATACCGCGGATGGCGCTCATCAATGTGCGAGAGACTTCGTCGACAGTATTTGATGCCGGACTCGATATCTGTCTCCGCTCCCCAGTGGATAAATCGCTGCATCATAACATATCCCAGCGACGCATTGACCATGAGAACATCGGGGTGCTGGTCAGTCTTGTATAGGTGCTCGAGGCAGGATAGGGATTCAGAGTACGCGTTGATTGCCTTTTCTAAGTACTCGGGGACCGCCTCATGGCTGAATAGTTGTGTAAGGCTATTCCCCAGGTCGTTCAGAACCAACGACTTGGACAGAGTATCCTTTGGCATGTCCTCATTTGCAAGGCGGAATATCTCTAACGCCCGATGCAGTGTGTCTGTCTTCCGTGAGCTATCGTACATTGCCCGAGTAATCTTGCCTAAGATCCACTGGCAGTGCGATTGACACTCAAGGTCCCCCGGTCTGCATTTCGACAGGGCCGCTTTTGCTGCAACCTCGGAATCACGTAGGTCGTCAGGCTCCTGGAGGCGTTCATATCGAGTAATCAGTGTCTGGGCAAGCACACGGTAGTAGTTCCATAAGTCATTACTGCCCACATCCTGTGTGGCCATTCGGGCACACGCGACTGCTCTACTAATGTTTGCGACCTCGCCGTCAAACTCGTACTTTGAATAGTGCACAGCGGAGCAGCAATCGTAAGCCCGACCTGGGTTTGCATGATGCGCTGGAAGTATTCGTACCGCATCCTCAGCCAGCTCCACGGCGGACTGGAACCATTCCTCTGCTGCCTTTCGATCCAGGGACTTGTCCGCCTTTTGACGATAGAACTCTGCTAGGTGGACCCTGGCGTTGATGGCACTGGGGTTGTTCTCGATGACTTCCTGCCATGCAATACAAGCCAATTCCTCCTCCTCTTCCGGGTCATCGAATACCTGTGCTCGCGATTTGTGGATGACGCCCAGCTCGTTCATGAACAACTCCCAGTTTCCGTTTCCAACGGGGCCGAAGGAGAGGGCTTTGTACTGCAAGGCACACGCCTTTTCGCCATCTTCTAAGCTGTTGGTTGCGGTGCACCGTGCGATGTACGCTAGAGCGGCGTTGCGATGGATCATGCCGTACGGAATGCGAGGCTTGAAAGGGAGAGCTTGATATATTTCGCATAGCACGGTCGCTTCATCGTGGTATACAATTGCCTCATTCAGAAGAGCCTCCCTATTCTTATCGTTGTCGGACATCGTGAGACGGATGAGTTCGCCTTTGTTGGAAAGAATTAGAGCTCGTGTTGGCGACTGTTGAGCAAGCTCAATGGCTCGATCGAAATACTTTCGCGCATCCTCCCTGTCGCTCTCCTGTCTCGTCCGTATGCAGCGCTTCGTGACAAGAGCCGCGACATCATTGACCCAGTCACTGAGGACTCCGTCGTTCTCCGTCGCGACGTCCACAGCGATCTTATAGTGACGGATTGTCTCATCGAGATCTGCGGGGCTTTTCCCGCTCTCCCATTTCTCTTGGTACAGACGGCCCATGTGATGATTTGACTTCCCTCGACCAGGATGCTGGGGTGGAACATAGCGCAGGGACACTGCTTCAAAGGCAAATGCCGCCGTCAGATCTGCCTTGTCCCGCGCTTGCAGATATCGGTTGAGAGCCTGCTCGGACTGGATGTGGCACATGGCTGGCCTGTCTGGATGCTCTCCGATATCTTGGATCGCACAGATTAGCGCTTTGGCTTGCAGCGGCAACGTGTCGAGATAATCTGCATTGTCGAAGAACGTTCCCGGGCGAAGATCATCAGTCAGTGGATGATCTCGAGCGAACGCTGCCTTGGCGGCATCGATGATTTTGGGCGGGATGGTTATCTGAGCAGGCTTCTCCATGATTAACCTCTCTATCCGAGAGAGAGTTTGAACATCGATGGACAGGCGAGAACCTTGATCCCAGAAGTCAGCAATAAAAGGACAATCGTAGCTGACATCGTGGGTGTTTTTGTTCCCCTCAATCACGGACCCTATCAAGAATCTTCAGCCTCTCGATCTTAACCGCGCTACTCAATTAGACCGTCGAATCCATGCACTGCCCCGCTTGAGAGTTCTCAGCTTCTTCCTCTCGTCAGACTGCTGTGGGAATTCTATCTTCCGTCCATCCTTCTGAACTGTAGCAATGCCTCCCCTGAGCGCACTTTACCAAGAGTCTATGCTAAGCCACCCCTACGGCTACGCTCTATATGAACCCGAATCCTCAAAAACCCTCCAACCTGGCTTCTGCGGTTACATCACAGAGCTTGGCCAATGGACGCCCTTGCTAGGGGCTGACCACTTGCCAATCAACCTCGGCGATGCAACATCACTCGCTCGCAATGGCCTCACGCCATTCACTCACTTCCAGCGAGCGCCTTCAGATTCACGGTCCTGGGGCCCAAAAGTCTCCGGCCGCCTGAAGCAGAAGAAACTCGACCTATCCGCCGGCGCATCGCTCCTCCCGGCTGGAATCCCCGCAGATATCGGCGCGCTGTACCAGTACAGCAACCGGGATGGCTTCGGCGCGATCCTCATGACCCAAAGCCCGGTTGTAAAGGACTCTCTCTACGGCAGCACGGTCTTCCGCCTGTGGTGCAAGGCCAATTCGGAGACGATTCTCCGGCAATGGCCAGATATCAAGGAGCGCGGACTTATCATCGTGACATCGGTGTACACCACGAAATTCGCGATGACTAACGCCTGGACGGAGAGTGAGAAGGAGGTCACGATTGGGTTCCGGGCGGGTGCGATCGAAATCGGCGAGATTGCGCCGTCTTCCTCGTGGCATACTGCCGAGGGGGACAGTGGGTGGGTTGCATCCGAAGCGAGCCAGCCTGATGAGAGGAAGGTTGTTTTCTTTGGGGGGCTGCATTTCAAGTATCGGCGCCTGGCGGCGGTGCTGCCCCAGTCGCATGTCTTCAGCGCATCCTCGATTGAAAAAGCGAAATTCCGCGACGCGGATCCGGAAGCTCGAGAATTTACGGTCGTCGAGAAGGCTGACGAGGGGGATTTGTACGACGTGCTGGTGACAGCGGAGGAGAAGGGTGAGATGGTGGAAATGCAACCGGCTGCGGACGAGGACGATGATGACTTTTGATGAGTAGAATATTTTCTTGCTGCAATGCTGCAATAGGATAAACACAAGCTCGTTGATCCAAGCATCTCCTACCGGGAAACCATCTCCTACCGGGAAACAGGAGACTGAATGGATCGTTCATGGATGGAAGATGGAGTTTTGCAACAGTGGTCTCCTAGCGACCTGTGCTTTCACCCGCTTGGAGAACACCTGTTGTAGGAATCTACTGCAGCACTAAAAAGGGTGTCCAGACTCTAGTTAGGCAGTAACAGTAGTTCTTCTATGACAGCGCCTGTCTGTCCAGGCCCAAGATCAATTCCTGTCACTGTTTTCAGCGCATGAGCCTATGTAGACATAAAGATTGATAAAGCACTATCACACATTATTCGAAGCCGGGGTATATTGCACGTTCTAGACAGCTGGCGAATATTCAGAGCGATTGATATAATGATCGGCCACTATTAGACTATTCACAGTCCGTGGGAAACCATATGGACTATCAGCACAGTTCGATTAAGCGCCGTTAGACGCTGTCATCCAGTTAAAGACTCCATCTTTATGGTGTTCCGCCATGATTTAACCTTGGATATTGGTATTTAGCGCCGGTCATGCCTCGGGATCAAGAGTTCCTCGACAAAGCACATATGCTCTATAGTGCAGAAGTGATAAGTGCTATACCCTGCGGAAGGGACCAGTATATCTCTCCTACCCTTGTGTTGCATACCAACGGAAGAAACCGGGTACACAGTTAGGTTTATTTCTTCAGCATGAAGCGGTCCTATTCTCCCATTGGAAATGAAGAGTACACAATCGGGTGGGTTTCCGCGCTCCCCAAGGAGATGGCCGCGGCTACATACATGCTCGATGAGTACCATGACGAACCCCAATGGCGAAGCCCGGGAGATTGTGCGGCATACAACCTCGGCCGTATGGGCGCACACAATGTGGTCATTGTATGTCTCCGGAAAGGCATCTACGGTCCCTCGTCGGCCAAGCAGGCTGCTGGACATATGGCTCGAACGTTCCGCAATCTGCGGTATATCCTGATGGTCGGCATAGGCGGTGGAACACCTAGTGACGATAACGATATTCGGCTTGGAGATGTGGTCGTGAGCGTCCCGAGCTACGGGCATGGTGGAGTTATGCACTACGATCTGGAACCGGAGCTGAGAGTGCGTGCATTCGACCACCAGCCCCCAGAGGTTCTGCTTGATGCGGTGTGTGCCCTCGGCCTGCGCGCAGAAGAGCATAGGCCCCAGATCCTCCAGCATGTCGAGGACATGGTGACTAAATATCCCAGGCTTCGACGGCATGGGTTCGCATATGACTCCACGAGAATTGACCGGCTGCACGATACCGAAGATCGCCACATCAAACGACCAAATCGGCAAGACGAGGGCCCTGTCGTCCATTACGGGCTTGTGGCGTCTGGTTCGCAGCTGGTCAAGGACGCAGCTATTAGAGGGCAACTCGCAAAACGCGGTATCAAGTGCGTTGAGATGGAAGCGGCGGGCCTGGTCGATGACTATCCCTGTCTTGTTATCCGCGGAATTTGCGACTATGCGGATAAATACAAGAACGATGACTGGCAAGAGTATGCCGCAGCAACGGCAGCTGGATATGCCAAGGAGCTGCTCAGGGTTAATTCATTACTAGCAGAGGAGGACTCGCAACTAATGGAGCTGAGTACTGTGGCCAGCGAGGAGATATTGCGCGACGCAGTATATATCTGTGTCTCCTTCAGCATCTTGATTACCTCGCTTATTTATATGCGGAAGACTTGATTGTCTCTGTGACTCAGTTCCCGGAGGACTGTCTGATATGAGTGAACAGAAGCGCTATACCACCTGGTACTTGAAATGTCAAGCTGACCGATGGTGATAATCCTGACGGCATGTTCAAGGAGTTTTTCGTGTCAGTATATCATGGCTGATGGCACTGAAGCAACACTGACAGAGCAGTTGCACTACCTGGTAGCTGTGGGGGTGTCATGCTAAAGAATTGTTGGTGCCTTTCCTACGAAACGGTGATCGGACGATCATAATGATGATGGCGGGTAGCATCGCCGTGCTACTGTGTTTCTTTGATGGGCATCACTGCCTGTGGAGACTTTACGAGAATGATACTGTCTAGCATCAGAATGAAGGCGTCTGTTCTCGTGATCTCGACCATGATCCCAATTCGAGGATATATATATGTGTGTGTGATTGCAACTCATGGTTCAACAGCACTATAGTATAAAGCCCACGAGCAATAGACACCATTATTATCAGGAGAACAAGTCCAACAAGATGGATCACCAGAATAGAGGACCATGAGGTTGCTGTGTGATGGAGGAAAGCAGCATCCAGATCATGTGATGGAGGTCGACTTCTTCACCTGCCACTGTCCGAACACATCGTCCTTTGTCTCTATCTCAGTAGCAACTTACACAGATCGAATCCATCATCTATCGTTCTTTTTCATCGAGTTTTATCATGGTTACAGTAGAACTTCCTCTCACCCACGTATGTGCGGTATGAATTGGTTTCCAGTACCTGAAAGATTCTCATCCGTGAAATGTGCACAAAACACAAACACAACCGGGAGAAGTCGAGGGTACTAAAGCGATTGATCCAATTTCTGTCCAGGTTCCGACAAATCATGGTATGATGCTTGATTAAGCATACTCTAGGTCGATGATCTTCGCTCGTGGTCGGTCCAGCCAGGTTGCCGAATAGGGGAGTGATTGTACACCACGGCAACATATAGCAAATTCTGCCCGATCGATCTGTCTCAGGCTCTTAGCTGTCGATTTCACAGTTATCCACCAAAGCGATGCATTCATTACCTTTGGAATGCATAATTCTTTTGGCAATGGATCGCATCAGGTTCTTTTTAACCGAGGCAGAAATCGTTGCGACCCACCACAAAAGCTTCGAGAGCCATGACATCATCGCGTGAAGTCACCACATCGGGAGACTTCAGGAAGTTCACGGATACCCTCACTCACTGTATCTGTCGCAAATCTCTTCTCCTTGGGGCATCCTCATGGTCCTATCTTTGCTACGATTCTTACGTCTGGGACTTCCCAGATTCTGACCACTACAATGTCCCGACGACAGTCTCGTAGTGGCCCCACGGCAGCCGACTGGCCAGCCGAGAGCCTAGCGGACAGCTCGTCCTACGGGGATCGTCGCACGTCAATCCGAGGAGAGGGGGTAAATACAGGGGTGCGTGTAATGGGTATGCTATTGTATCTGACTCCATAAGCCAGGAGAGGAGGCTCATTTCACAGACGATGGACGCCTCGACATCAGATTCCGAGGCGAGAAAACAACTCTAGCAAATCTGCTGCAACGGGTACATAAACGCATGAGACCAACACCAGAAACGGTCCGCAAAGCTTCCCTTCCGCAACCACCAGTCAAAGAACCCGAACATTTCCCCTTGCGTCTCAACATCGTCATCCAGGTCGTGGGCTCGCGAGGCGACGTCCAACCCTTCCTCGCAATCGGAGTTGCGTTGAAAGAACGCGGTCATCGCGTCCGGCTCGCAACACACCTCGCCTTTCGAGACTTCGTTCAAGATCATGGTCTGGAGTTCTTTAACATTGGCGGCGATCCCGCCGAGCTAATGGCGTTCATGGTAAAAAACCCCGGTCTAATGCCGGGGGTGCAAACTGTACGCAGCGGCGCGCTCCGGCGCCGTCGACGGGAAATGGCAACGATATTCGCGGGATGCTGGCGATCATGTTTTGAAACAGGCGACGGAACCGGGTTACACCATGTACCGGAGAATCCGTGGAGCGAGGAAATAGACTACCGCCAAAAACCGTTCGTGGCGGACGCGATCATTGCGAATCCACCCAGTTTTGCACATTTGAGCTGCGCGGAGAAACTGGGGGTGCCCCTGGTTATGATGTTCACGTACGCCTTAGTTTTGTGAAAATTCGGGTGGGAAGTATACGCTGACTGACGGTAGAATGCCCTGGACACCAACGCAGGCCTTCCCTCATCCTCTAGCGAATATCAGGTCGACGAACACGAAGCCGTCCGTAGCGAATTTTGCCTCCTATGCCATTGTTGAGATGATGATGTGGGAGGGGTTGGGAGATCTGATTAACAAGTTTCGCAAGCGAGATCTGGGTTTGGATTCATTGGATGCCATCCGTGCACCGGGAATCACCCAGAAGCTACATATCCCGTTCTCGTATCTTTGGTAGGAGAGATCTGTCCGCCCAGCAACGATTTGATGCTGACTCAGTAGGTCTCCTGCTCTCCTCCCCAAACCTGCTGACTGGCTCGATAATATCGACGTCTGTGGCTTTAGCATGCTCCCGCGCCCGCCCAATTATTCTCCCGAAGAGGAACTGGTAAAGTTCCTCGACAGAGGTCCTCCGCCCATCTACGTCGGATTTGGATCGATCGTGGTGGATAACCCAACAAAGCTTACCAAGATCATCTTTGACGCTATCGTTCAGACCGGCCAGCGAGCACTGGTCAACAAGGGCTGGGGCAACATCGGCGCAGGAGAAGCGGAAATTCCCGAGAATGTGTTCATGGTCGGCAGCTGTCCGCATGACTGGTTATTTCAGCACGTCTCGTGCGTCGTGCATCACGGCGGAGCAGGGACCACAGCATCCGGCCTTGCGCTTGGACGGCCCACTATCATTGTTCCGTTCTTTGGTGATCAGCCCTTCTGGGGGTCTATCGTCTATCGGGCGGGTGCGGGGCCAGCACCGATCCCGCATAAGCAGCTTACCGCAGAGAAGTTGGCGGACGCCATCAAGAAGGCTCTGGAACCGGGAATTCAGAAGAAGGCAAGCGAGGTCGGCCAGAAGATGCGGCAGGAGAACGGGGTCAAATGTGCGGTGGCCAGTTTTCACCGACATCTGGACCTGAACGCCCTTCGATGTTCCATCTGCCCGAATCGACCGGCGGTATGGTGGGTTCGGCATTCGCATATCAAGCTCAGTACCTTTGCGGCAACGGTTCTGGTCGAGGCAGGAATGATCAAGCCGCAAAATGTTGTGCTGTATGTTTTCTTCAGTCCAGGCAAGCTGAATCCGTGCTGATAGTGCCAGATATCGGTCCAAGGAATATGATACGAATCGTGACCCACGTGGTCCTATCTCGGCTGGAGCGGAGGTGTTGTACGGTGTGCTCTCTGACTTCGTCAGCGGATTTACCAATGCACCTTTTGAAGTTGCCGAGGCAATTTCCCGGCATCACCATCACCACAAGAAGCACGGCTATCGCCACGATCATGAAGAGGGGTTGAATGTCAATTGCGATTGCGCAAGTCGTCGGACACGAACGAAACAGTCCCCTCAAGAGATTCCTCCCGAAGACCGAGTGCGGTCGCAGCTAGGTTCCGTAGTGAATATTGACCCGTCACAGTCCGAATTCCATCTTTCAGCGTCAACCGGGAATTTAGAAGATGATTTGGCTGATGACTCGGCTGATGAAATGAATTGGGCCATGCACGATCATATCAGTGAGGGTATGGGTGAAGAGATGGACGAAGTGAGTGAGGGAAGTGAGAGTGAAAGCTACGCGTCTGCAGCGGACCATCTGTCAAGCGACGAGTCTGCCAGCAATGCCACGTCAGCTATCCGGTCTGACAGCGACGACTACGGCGAAGATCTCGAGAAGACCGTCACTCACCATCGGGGTCGAGAGACCCATGGGGTACGGGTGCTCCTGGACGAAACCAGCTATCATGGGGAGCGTATGGGAAAACATCTTTTGGACTTGATTCTCCTGATCCCTACCGACTTGACCTTGAGTTTCTCCAAGGGGTTCCATAATGCGCCGCGGATCTACCACGACCGGACTGTCAAGCCAATTCCAACGGTGATGGGAGTAAGGAGTGGGCTCAGAGCGGCTGGATTGGTGAGTGGTGTGTTCGGTGGCCCTGACTGATACTAACCAACGTAAGGAATTCACGCAAGAATTCTACCAGGCTGTTACCGGCCTCGTCACACAGCCCGCGCAAGGTTTTAAGAAATCCGGAGGAGTTGGACTCATTAAAGGTGTTGGCAAGGGTCTGGGGGGGTGTTCCTCAAACCCGCAGCAGGTATGAATAAGGTCTTACTCTCCCCGACGCTCATACTGACTCTGAAGGTCTCTGGGGTTTGGCTGGCTATCCCCTCGACGGAGTACACAAGAGTTTGCGGAACTCGCTGTCGAAGAGCAAAACCAAGGATATCCTGAATTCACGAATACAGCAGGGGATCGACGAAATGTGCGCCTCTTCGCCGGACGAACGAGTGATGGTAATTCGACGCTGGCGCGAGTTGCAGGAGATAGAGGGGGAGCAGAGAAATGGACATGCAGCTGGGAGTACAAATGGACATGCGGGATGATTATACCCTTTTCATGAATTGTGATGTCAATATGTGTATACAATAATGTTTGACTCGGACTTGGAAATCAGTGTATATAATGATCAATATGATACCAACTGGATTATACCTTCGAGGAGTCACGTTTCTATGGCAGCTATCTCCAAATATATATACATTGTTCCTTGTCGTGCCTCCAATATATATAAGCGGTAAAGTTCATAGCATCCGCCACATCTCCATGCAGGGGATGCAAAACATACTACATTACTCTCAACTGCTCATTCACAGACATAGAGCATACTAAAGCTTCAACTCCAATATACAGCAGTTTTCGTGCCGCAACTGAATCACAGACCCTAAGAACCCAATCCAGCACCAGCTCCATCCCACCGTCTTGGCGTCTCCTTTTCCTCCCAGTCAACGTCTCCCTCACCACCCATCTCTACACGACCAACCCAGTAATCATCCACCATGGGCGAATGGGGCACATACTGCGCGATCTGCTGCGGTTGTTTCTCGCAGGAGAACGTGCATGCCGACTCGCCTCGGACGCAGAGAGCGACGACGGCTACGATGCCGAGGTCCTGGCGCAGAGCGGCGATCTCACCTGGTTGGAGGACCTGTACGCGTTCGGGTATAATCCGCAGGCAGCCGGAGGAAAGAAGTACGTTCTCTATTGGATTTGAGGGGACTGGGATTGTTGATTTGGCTAGGACGTTCATTACGGGTCCGGGCGTTTGCTCGCCTTGGGTGGGTTTGCAGCGGCACTATCCACAGACAGCAAGCAGATGGTTATTCTAATGCCGTTTAGGGAGAGGTTGAGCTTTCGCCGGCGGATGGTAAGCTCCGCTAGTAGCAGAAGCACATGTTCAGTGCTGACTGCTGACTCTCTCGGTAGCTCCGGACTCCTCGTTTCGCAACCGCGAGTCCCCAGTGACAATCCCTGCGTATGTGTGGCCGTTACTCCAGCACGCGCATCAGCTTAGTCTCGCTATGTAGGTATCACGACTGGTCCGGCGAATTCACCGACATGCCGTCCGTCTACCCTGTGCATCAGGCCTGTTTCAACGATCTGCTTCGTCGGTGTCTCGCCGGCTCGCCTGATGGGGAGATCGACGAGGATGTGTTGTTCAGGGTGTTTCAATAGCTGCGCACGGACCGCGATCTGAAGGTGGATTATGGGCTTCCGAGTCCGCCGCGGGAGCAGTTCTGGGAACGGCAGCAGGGGCATGAGGTGAGTAATTCCAGCAGGAGCAGTAATGGTGCTATTTTGCTGCGGCTCATGGGTGCTGTAGGCGGTTGTAGCGAATCCGGTGGAGATTCCACAGCTTGTTGATGTGATGGGGAGGCTACGGTGGCTTTTTTCGGTGGAAGAAGAAGAGCAGCAAGGACTTGAAGCGGCTGGATGTCTTCCCAGTGACCCGTTCTATGGTCTGCCCGATGATATACGGCTTGCGATATTCGAAAACCTCCCGATGACGTCGATACTGGCTGTCCGGGTTGCGTCTGGGGCGATGCGCTCGTCAGCGATCTTACCAAAATGGTGGGGAAGAAAGATCCGAATTGAAAGGCCCTGGTGTTGGGAGCTGCACGCTGTCATCCCCGCCGTGCCGACAGCTCCGGCTACCCGCCTTTACGGGATATTTGTTGACATTGACGACAAGAGCACCTACGATGAAACCTCCAACTGCTTCTGGGGAGGATTGGTGAACCGACGCAGGATCTGGAGTGTCTGCGAAGAAATCAAAACAGTGTATTATCAGCAACTCGCAGAGCAAACATGACAATATCACGCCTGTATAGGATCTCCCTCGCCTAGGCCGCAGACACGCTGGAATGCCTTCTGTATGCGCTTTCCAGCCGAGCGATGATATACTTTCGAAGCTGCCACCCATGGGAGTGGGCCAGCAACGTATCAGCGTAGAAGTAGAGAATATGCCAATCCAGCGCGTCTGCAGCGGGGAGGGGCTCGACGAGCAGAAACTCCTTGATGCACCGCTTCCGCCAAAACGACAGGGGCACCCATTCTCGGCACTGCGGGAACACCCAGAAGAAGCGCTGGAGGTCGTGATAGGTGGGCAGCAGGTCCAGGATCATGAGGAGGATATCACTCGGGATGCGGATGGCGCGGGCGTCAAAGGTACCGGAGAACCGCAGCGTCATGGCGTGGCTGCGTTGTGGCCGGGGACGAGAATATCGAATCCTCCTTGGGGGTGGCTTTCGGATGAGCTCGTGCTGGAGTCGCTCCGGATGGGCGAAGAGGTCGAGGAGCTCGGGGATGTTGTACGGATCGCGCGGGGCGTATCGCCTTTCTGAACATCCCAGCTCGTCCGCATACAGTCGCGCATATTCCCCGGGATCAGTGCGTGAAAGCGCTCGATAGCATTTGGGCGGCCTGCTCCAGCGCCACTCCTCCAGTATATGACGCTTACTATTTGAACTGACCGTCGTCCAACATAGGGTTCTTTCAAACTCCCACAGATTTGATAGAACACAATCCGCATCCATGTAGCCGGCCAAGAGCGACCAGCATCGGTCATGGATGCAGTGGGCTGTTTCTGCTTGGTAGAAACTTATACCGTCCATGTGGGCCGGGTCTCCCAGTAATAGCCCATTCTTTTGCCAGGGAACCTGGACCCGTCCTCCATCCCAGGGTCCCGATAGAGCGACGCCGGACAGGAAGCTGCCCGGACCAATGTGGACTAGGACCTGTGTCAGGAATGTATCTTCTAGTTTGTCGTTCACTTACTTGCTCGATACAGCCGAGTCCATATCCAGGGTATTTTAAAGTAGATGTCCTGCAGTTCTTTGACGTCTCCTACGTAGTAGCCCTTTTCCTTGAAGCTTTTGCTCCATTCTTCGCGTTCGGAGAAGATGCGCACTGAGGCGACCCCCCCAATGCGGGCCTTGCTGAGCGTTCTGGTAGGGATTCCACATAGAAGGCAGCAGTTACGCATTATGTTGATACAGACCGTTGCTTCGCTGGGGGCTGCGGATGGAGATTATTTGTTTTATCTTTTTTTCTTTTTGTTTTCTTTTTTCAATGTTTCTTCTTGTGCGTTGTGAGGGGGGGGGGACCAGACAACGTCATCATGAGAGCTGAGTCGCATCAATTGCAGCTAATTCTCCCATAATTGTATAGAAGACTTTTTCCTCAATGCAGTCAAGATGTAAAGATCGGGAATATAGAGGCGATTGTACATCGTGTAAGCATGGTCAAGATTCGCGTGGAGTGGCCATTAATGTTATGTGTCCTGCATGTGTATATGCGTGCCATGACTTGGAATGTTCGCATGATGGCCGTGCAACGTGCCGGCTGGAATTCAATGTCGTAGCCAATGCGAGCTGTCACAGTTGCCTATTGGTTCGCCATGAAATTGATTTCCCTAGTGGCTGTGCGGCCTTTACATTCAGTGGATTTCAGTGGATAAAGCGCGTTGATCGTTCCCTTGGATTGTGGCTGTGCCCGTCTGGAGCGTCGGTTAAAATACGAAGCTGACCAAATGACAAGTGGCTAGATAACTCTAATCCGGAGAGATATAAGGTTGAGCTGCCCCGTGGATCTAGGCTGCAGCCTGACTTGTAATTCAATCTGCTTTCGTGCTTGATCTCCATCATGTCGCACCCGAATTATGGTTATGGCGGACCCCCGCAGGGCCCTTACCAGCAGCAACAGCCGGGCTACTATCCCCCGCAACAGCCCGGAGGCTACCCGCCCCAGGGACCACCGCAGGGACCACCGCAGCAGTATCCTGGCCCCGGACAGCACCAGTACCAACAACAGCCCTATCCTGGTGCCCCCCAACCACACCAGAATCAACAATGGTCGGAACACCCCCCGCCACAACCCTACCCTCGCCAAGGAGGCGGTTATCCTCCCCAGAATCAGCCACTACAAGGTCAATATCCTCCACAGGGCCAATATCCCCTGCAACAACACAGCCAGTACCCTCCCCAGCAACAAGGCCAGTACCCTCCCCCAGGAAACTACCCGCCCCAAACCCAAGGCGCATACCCGCCTCCCCAGCCAATGCCCATCCCTCCCTCCCTAGGCTACGATCCGCACCAAAGAGCTCCCGGCAACGCGACCCGCGAAGCCGAAGCCCTCCGCAAAGCGATGAAAGGCTGGGGCACGGACGAAAAAGCACTCATCAACATCCTCACGAAGCCCGATCCACTGCAGATGGCGCTGATCCGCCACACCTACACTGACCATATCGGCCGCAACCTCGAAAAAGACCTGAAGTCCGAGCTCTCGGGGAATCTGGAAGACGTGCTACTAGCACTCGCCCGGGGTCCCCTGGACCAGGACGTGGTATACGCCCACGACGCGATGTCCGGACTCGGCACGAACGAGAAGGCGCTGAACGACGTGCTGCTGGGCCGGTCGAACGCGGACCTGCGCGCGATCAAGTACGCGTACGTTGCCAAGTACGAGAAGGCGCTCGTCGACGACATCAAGAGCGATCTATCGGGTAAGACGGAGCAGTTCTTCGTGATGTTGCTGAACGCGACGCGGCCAGAGCCCGGGGCGTACGTGGATCCGCAGTCTGTGGACGCGGATGTGCGCGAGATCCATCAGGCGACGAAGGCGCGCAGCGGGACGGATGAGACGGGCGTCTCGGCGGTGTTTCTGGGGGCGTCGGATGCGAAGCTTGTGGCGATTGCGCAGGCGTTCGAGACGCGGTATCATACGAGCTTGGAGGCGTTGATCAAGGATGAGTTCTCGGGACATCTGCGGGAGGCGTTTCTGTCGATGTTAGCGAAGGCGCGAGATCCCGTGGGCCACGATGCAGATACGATCCTGGAGTGTCTACCTGTTGGGGGAGGTGCGGATCTCAAGCGCTTGATTTACTGGGTTGTCCATCTGCATTGGAACCCGCCGCATTTTGCGGCTGTCAAGGGACGGTTGAGGCAGAAACTGGGCCATGATATTGGGGCTCAGTGGAGAGGAGCGATTTCCTCGGGGGATTTTCATGAAGCTATGCGTCAGCTCTGGAATGGTGTATGATTATGTTTTGAGCCAGTGGTCCATACAGTAGGCATCAAAGCTATGGAGTAGTTTCAGAGCGCAGTTCACGGCCAAGTTAGGCAGCCGTGAAACTCTCCGAAATCAGCCTTAGCTTGTCAGCCTTGCGCATATATATGGATAACCCCCCCATCTAAGCGTGGCAGTAGTGTCCCTATCCAATGCACAAATAAATATAAGACGAAACGGAGGTATCTGAACAGCTAGGTCTGTTCAATCAGCTACACGTTGAACTCATTTTTCTACAAGCACCATGTCTTAGCTTCCCAGCCATGTCCACATGATAGATACAGTCTCCCCCCTGTCAGGGGTAAATAAAGGGTACAAGAAGAGCGGTCAAAGCTATATACAAGTACCTGAACAACCGCGTACTTTCAGGTATGCTCAGCCCTCGTCAGTTTCGCATTGAACCGTGAAAAAAAGCAAAAAGCAAAAAGAAAAAAAGAAAAAAAACCCAACAGACCATGCAAATCCTACAATCCTGAAACCAAGCACAAATCAGGGGTATGTTGAGGAGTAATGTAACTGAGTGCGCCACTTTGTTGAGTGGCCGACAACCAGAGTGAGCTACTCTGTAAATCTATCTGTTAGGCTATCTAGATATATATATAGGAACTGGGCCATGATTTGACATAGGGTCAAATCATTGTAGGTCTTTTGCCTCAGTGGTAAGTAGGCAGCCCAGTGCCTAGTTATTACACTATCCCCCTTCTACAAATTTATATTGACTTTATAAACTCCATTAAGAAACCTTGAAATACAGTAAATTTTATAAAAGTATTTAAGATTATATATAAATAGATATGGGAGAATCACATGTAGTAAAATTCAGCACCTAAGATTATATAAAATAGCTGCCCGGATATCTCGAGACTCGAGAGGTAGGAATGCCTTGGAAGATAACTCTAGGTCTATTTTAGGCAGAGTTAATACGGCAGCATGGCTTTTAATCCTTTCAAACAACCTATACTATATCTCCTACAATCCTATGATCCTATCTAGGGCCTCCGCCCTATCACCTCTATATTTTAAGGTTGGGTCCATGGTATTGTAGTAGAAAAAATTAGCTAGTATTTATATTATTTATTCTAGAGATAATATTCCCTACGTACCTATTCTTTTAGATGAATTTTCCAGTAGAAAAGCAGCGGTTAAAGAGTCTTTGAGGACCATGTTTTAGTGGGATAGTTTTGCAAAGTATCTCACCGACTCGGCGACTCTAGATCGCTGGAGAGTGATGACAGACATGAAGGAAGTTCAATAATAATTACAGACAATGACTCAGTGTATAGACTATGAAGATCCACGGGAGTCTATTGGCGCTTCCGCATATCAACCAAAAATTGTTGCCGATTGGCTCGAAAAATCTGCAAATCCCCCAATTGGTGTATCTAAAGCACATACAGTGCCTTTCTCTAGACCTGACGGACTCTATCTCCAGCGAGCTGGGATCAGTGGCTGGCCTAGATAGGAAAGCAATAAAGTTCTACCTAGCGTCCTAGCCTCGTTGAGCTGCCACCTGTCAAGTGCTAGAAATGGAATAATACACCAAGCTCCCCCAGCGCGGGACGTCCCTATGATCCAGCCCGGCATGGGGTCCCGTGTTGCCCCCGGCAGCTCTTTGCCCTGGGGCACCTTTTGTCATTTCCACGCAGGTACTACACAGCACCGGCAGCAATTCTGGCTTTTGGCTGGTCGACTGCAAATTCTTCGGGGCTCTTGCGACTGAGAATTCAAACGCATCAAGCCACAATTGATCGATACGATGACGAAAGCGAGGCAATAGGGGAAATATACTATCAGAGAAGATTTACGCTAACCCTGACAAAGTATCGCTACAGAGGATAATACCATTCTTGACTTCTTCACTCCTTCTGAAGCCCTCTCCGATACAGTATGCTATATAAACCAACAGCCACCACAGTGCACCTACTTGAAGGTCCAAGTTCACTGCTCTCCTACCACCATCCTCCTACTTCCGCTGATCGGTTGCAAGTCCCTTGGCCGCCCCCCCCTTTGAGAATGACGGAAATTTGGCCCATTATATCGGCGGTTGGGACAATTCTGAGCCTGGCACTGTCTCTCTGGGAAAAAATAAAGGAGTGCTTTCCCAGTAAGTCTGAAATCTACGTGCAACCTCCCCCTATCTAGGGCTCTCCTCACCAGTCCCGGTCTATGTATAGGAAGGAACAGGCGAGCCCTTCTTCCATACGCAAGTCGTGGAGTGGTTGGCCCTATGAGCCCTAACGGCCTCGTTGAAGCACGCGAGCTACGATATGGCTACGGTAAGATTGCTGGCATTCTGGTTTCTCGTCTTCCACAGAACGCAAGGCTAACACAAAGTCTTTTCTAGTCTACATTAGGATGGCCGAATACTTTGACCTGCAATGGCAGGCAACTTCTCAATGACACCAACGCCTTCTGAATCTGCAGGGAGTATCGATACAAAGGTTGGACGCATAGAGATAAATCTGACGCCCCAAACTTCGAGCTCTTTTGGCGTGTGGTGGCCCTGCGCATTACTATTAATGCTTCAGATGCCTAGCAACTATGTAATATCATGAAACTTGCAATCAGGTAATGGGGAGTAATGGGGAGGAGTTTATTTTAATTAGTTGTACCCTAGTTAGAGACAAGATGGATAGTGGATATCTAGCAGATTCAGAATCTCCATCAGATCCTAGCGCTTGATTGAGTTAAAAACTGCATAACTACTCGGGAGGCCCATAGGCCAGCCTGTTAAGTGATAGGTTTATAGGTTCCTCAGCTCACTAGCACAGATCTATTATTCCTTACTAATTGGTTTTTACTTCCGTGGGTTCTTTACTATCAACAGATGGTCGCTGTAAGTATAGTATAGATATCCGGGAAGATTACGGAAATTGAGCGCATAAATATGCCGCTAAATCTGAATAGAGGAGATGCGCCTTGGAGGCTATGTGTATTCTACGACCCAGGAACAAAGAGTGGATCCAGACATTGTTACACCATTCTATCGCTTTGTCGATAGGTCAATGAAGACCATTATAGAGATATGGCGGGCAGGCAGTTCAAGGGACCATCCTTGATACTTGCAGATGAGCAGGGAAGAGAACACACACTGATTATACTTCAACAAAAGTCCAACACTAGGCCTGAAAGATTCGCACTAGAGAAAAATTCTTTCTTCGCTCCCTTCGAAGCTCTATCTGAAGCATGTCTCTATATAAATCGAGAGGCAGCACGGTGCGATAGCTCCAAGGCCCAGCTCTACCCTTCTCTCACTTCCATCGAGCAGTTGAAGATCCCTTGATTCTCCTCTTTGAGAGAATGACGGAGCCATGCTCTACTATTTTGGCAGTGGTGGAAGCTCTGGGGACTGTGAGGGCTTTCTGGGAGGACGTAAAGGGCTGTCTTTTCGGTAAGTAGAGGAGATGCATTAATCTTCTTCTATGCAAGACACTACTAATGAAAATGCTTGTACTGTTCAGGCCATCCAAAACAAGAAGATCTGCTTCTGTTTCCGAATTATGAGTTGGTTGGAATCGGTGGCCGTCACGGCTTCGTCGAGGCACGCCAGCTTCGATATGGCTACACCATGGGTAGTGTCTCCCTCTTTCCTATGCGATATGTGACAGGACAGATGAGTTAATACCATATGCTGGTTAGAGTACAGAGAACTGACCCGGTACCCGGGCTCCCCTTGATATAATCCTCTTGATGACTGTCTGGGCAGTGAAGCCCCAATGTGACTCCTACTTGCAGCAGAGTGCATTGGCCGTTCTTGTGCTACTGTCTTTTGCTGAGTTACTCATCATACTACGGATATCCAGCAACTATACCTGTTATCGACTTGTCTATTGTTCACATCACGATGGAGAGGTGGCTTCCAACCACCCGCTTGTCTTCTGGCTCCAGGGGAGAAGGAAGTACCAGGGACACTCTTTCGAGCATACTACACTGCACTGTCACTACTTTCAACATGGCACAACTATACCATAATGAACTTGTCATTGTTCAGCGGGTTTGAAACATCAAACTGGCCACCAGCAGGATAATCAAAAATCTATCCGTAATCCACCTGGTGTCTTTCCTTTTTTTTTTCAATCAAGACCATGTAACAGATGACGATCATTTCTCAATGACATGTCATGGTCTGAGGGAATATGAAATCATCCCAGCAAGATTACTTGGCTTTGCCGCATGCAGACAGACAATTGTCAGAATAAACCGAGTCCTATGACAGTTGACTGATCTGAGAAATATGGCCTTAAATCTATTCCTCTCCAGGCCATTGCTGAAAGGCCTCCTTTGTGCTCAGGGCTTTCACAGACGAGATATCTATCAGTTTGATGATAATGAATTGGTCAGGCTACTGTCTCAGAATAGCTTCATGGAGGCACGCCAGCTTCGATATGGCTCTATCCTTGGAGAATTGTCCCTTATTCCCATCCACCATCTCTCTGGGAAGCACAGATTCATACCATAGACTCGCTCCAATACACCGAGCTCACCGGTTACTCGGAGTCCTCCTTGGTATTCCTAGACTCAGAAACCATCATCATTGGAGGCTACCAGAATGTGAGGGTTGATGGAAATATGGATTAACCATCTCTGGCAAAAGGCTAGACTGCGTCGCAGTCATCTCATGGTCTATCTATAATGGTTTGGCCTTTAGCAAGGATAGACCATGTCAACCTTTCTGGCGTCCATGTTTTATTGCAGAGGTGCCTTAACCTTGCTTCTTAGACAGAATTTCCTGTTTAGGCCAAGAGATACATTTTGGATTGAGATATGCCCTAAAGGGGATGGTGATGAGTTGCTGGAGGCTTGGACATGAGTAACTTGTTTACGCATGTCATGGGAACTGTTGGGTTGTGGTCCTTATTCAAGATCAATCAGCTTGATGGATAAGATATTCTGTAAGGCATTTATACACCAGTCTTGTGCATACCTAGAGAACCCCTATCAGGCACAGATGCACCCGTCAGCATCTCTTTCCTAGACGCGGTGGATTGGCTTCTTTTGCAGATGGTCCATACTAAACCCACAGAAGCATCTATTTTTACAAAGTTCGTCCAGCGCTATCCCTGCACATCATCCACTGCAAAGCAGAAATAATGTGAACTTGAGCTAGTATTCTACACGAGAAGTAGTATGCTATAGTCTCGTGCTCGTCGGGGTTCACCAGATGGAAAATTCAGCGCCGTATCTGAGCTCATAGTCCTAGCGTCTGGACATAAAATGCGCAAGCGATCCGAACCCAATGAACTATTCGAACACGTGGGAACCCAGACTGCAAGATAGGCTGACTCGAGCTTGTGGTTTACAGCGAGCTCAAATAGATATGACTAGGCAGTTATTTAGTATCGGCTCCACCTGCACCCTCTGGCCTGTCAGAGGCATCTGATTCTGGGCTCAACATCCCAAATACAAGCAGCGGTGAAACATTCACCATACAGGGCTCAGCTTGTCAATCTGGCGTGGATGAATTAGCCTTCCAGTGAGGCTTAGAGACGACGCCTATGTCACACAGATAATCCAAAGCTCAAACATTCATAAGACCTAGTATGGAAGTAGCGGCGTACAATCAGGTATCTTAGACGTCACCCACTGCTTCCACCCTAGATCGAGACATATAACTAACCGGATTCAGGCATTCAAGGTTAAAGCGCCTAAGCCAAGGTGAGATTAGCCAGCAGTATCCCGATGACCATCACGACATATTATGTGGATCCTGCAACTTCTAGGGATACCTTGAAGGAAATGGTACGCTTTTTTTTTTTTTTGGACCGCCTGAAAAGAAAATGATGAACCTCGTTAGAGAAAGAGATGGTGAGCAAGGGATTCAACAGATATCTGGGAGACCAAGCTGCGAGCTCTATTGATCTCCCAGTCGATACGTGATATAGGAGAGAACACCAAGACTCGTCAGAGAAATGAATGAAAACCCTGGAAGTATCATATGTCCTGTAGTCCAACGACCGATACCGGCCACCATCCCCTGCCTATTTGCAGATTTACGGTCCTGTCACAGAGCAGCTCATTGCCAGCCTTGTTCCTCTGAAGTAATCCCCAGCCTCCCGGCAGAGCTCTTCCGAATATCGTAGTGCACGTCTCGACGTGGCTACTCACTAGGGACTTTTGACCTGCCCTGAACAAAAGTACCGGTGAGGTTTAACTAGCCCCGAGCACGCTAGGCAGCAATCCGGCTGGTTCGATCTTCATTGCAGCCCTCCAAGTTACCTCCAAGTTACCTCCATCTCGTCGGTCCAAAGCAATCAGCCATTCTGGATCGATTGTGATCAGGGAAACCAGCAGGCAGAGATGATACCACAACCAACTTCCACGCCACCATTTTCGGACAAAAGATAATACTGTGGTGTAGTCATCTAATCGTTCATCCGTCATGGCCCAACCTTTAGCAATCATCTAGCATGCCGACCCTTCTGATACGCATAGTTCATTGAAGAATTATGGAGACCTCGACTCTCCAAACCCGTTCGGATTTGGACCAAATTTTATCTATCTACGCTCAAATATCGTTATCCAACTACACAGTCATTGATCCCCTGAAGTTTCCTCAATTCCTCCCCTGCATCTAGGAGACGATCGAAAATCTGCCCTCCCATATGCAAGCCATGGTGTCGTCGTATCGGAAAGTGGCAATGGGTTCACCGAAGCTCGCCGGTTCCGCATTGAATATATGCGCGGTAAGTCTGCTACCATCCTCAATCCTCATCTGGCACAGGAAACAGCGCTGATCCTGAATATGCCCCGAGTATATAGAGTTGGCAGAATACATTAGTCCGGGTCAATTTTCATCCACCCAATGACCATCAGAAAATGAAGCGTCTGTATGAGTGTCGAATGCGAAGGGATATAACAAGTGCGGTGATGCAGCCGTCTCCATTGTGCACATAACTACGAAGATCCAACAGCGGCTGCCATTTGACACCGTCCGATGTTATGCTGTTATTTGGCTTTAGTAGTTTGGGCTATCGCTGCTGCTCAGTGAAGAGACCATAAGACTCGAATCAGCAGGACAATCAAAGTTTCCTCTGTCCTCCACCCGGGTCCCTCTCTGCGATTAAGACCACCTGATGAATGGAAAATGATTAACAATGACATGGTCTTTGAAAGGGTGTGAAATCATGCGAGCAAGGTTACTTGGCCAGATTTCCGCATGCGGACGGATACTTGTCAGAATAAACTCAGTTTTATGGCAGTTGACAATATGGCATGGGATATTACTATGATACAATGGATGGCTTCGCATATGTAATAAGACCAGCTCATTCAAGCTTTAATCCCTCTCAATCGCTTCGTTCGTACCCGCCCTGTCTGTTTGTGCTGGAGAGATGTAACGCCTGGTTGATATGGGATGGGGAAACGGAGATATAAGCCCCAGATCTTCGGTTCCACGATTCTGGATCTGGCCATTCCATGGTACTGTTCAAATTCAAACTTGTATGTGGGTCGAAACAATACATTGATATCACTCTCAGCTAGCCACCACTGACCACGCATCACTCCTTCGATCTCTGACAGGTATGCCGAGCGGTATATGCTATGTCACGCTGGTTTTTCTCCATAGTGTTAGAAGACCAGGAGCCGAGTCGAAGATCTCATACTGACATAGAGCTATCGTAGTCAGATCATTGCTGGTTTCTCGGGTATAAACATGGTCCACAGTATGTCTCAGCAGTAGATCATTAATATTCTCAAGTTTCATGTTTACGACCTTGACCATTTTTGCTCCTATGTAACACTATATTCATCCTAATCTATCTAATACAACCACGCAGTATTCACCAACATGGCTACATCCTTCCAAGGCCATGTCCACCGCTCCTTTGAAGTGCCCTCCTCCGACCTGCTCCTCAATGCCAGGCGCGTCCCAGGACTCTCGGAGCATACAGGAAACGTCACATCAAGTCTCATGTCCACGCACCATGTCTCCAGAAAGTCCAGAAAAGGCAGTACGAATCTCCCTACCCTCATGCAGTCCTTTTCGCGCCGCGGTAGCAGCGAGATCTCCCCATCCCAGATCATCGGCGCGGACTACGAGACAATCCTGGAATGGATCCGCACCGAGCGGATGAGAAAGGTCCCGCCAGAGGGGAGTAGCTATGACCGAGTCCTCGTATGGGCCCGGCTGTTTGTGGAACGCTTGCACTCGTTTGATATTGCAATTGAGAACTTCGAAGGAGAGAGCCATATGGCCGCCCAGCAGGCGTATATTCACTGTGCGAGCCTTCTTGAGGTAAGCTCGACACTACAATACAATGCTTGGGAGTGATTGCTAATTACTCCCCCTATAGCTCGGATCAGAAAATGCCGGCGCCCTTCTCGGTGTCTTCGGTTTTCTATATCGCATCTCGACCGGACTGGATAACCTTCTCGATCGGACGGAGCTCTTCAATGTCTCGCAGACCATCAAGGATCAGTTGGTTCTTGCCTTGACCGACCTGGTGTCCTTGGTCGTCAGCGTGGCCACCCAATTTCACCAGTCGATCGATAGTCTAACACTCGGATCGGTGTCGATTGATATCTACAGCACTTCCAGTACATTGATTGAAAGTTTCCGCTCGCGTTGCGAGCAGGTTGGCGAGTTGATATGGCGGCATCAGCTGTCTGAGGCTGGGCTCGAGGACCAGAAATGTAGGCACCTGAAAGTCCATGTGTCAAGGAAAGTCTTGTTAATAGATACACAGCCATTTCAGTCAAGGCTATTAAGCGCTGGCTCTCACCGGAAGATCCGGTTCTGACCAATATCACCGACTTTGTTGCCAATCTCGCCCAAGAACGCGAGGAATCCACATGCTTGTGGATGACGCCTCACTTGATCCAGTTCCTCAAAGGCAAGCAGAAGACACTTGCGATTACCGGTAAACCTGGCTCGGGCAAGTCCATCCTGGCGACTGTGATCCACGACCACCTGCAGCATCCTATTGCGGGAGTGAACTACAAGTCGATCCTGGTTCCTATCAGTAAGTAGTTTGTCTTGGTAGATGTAGTCAATATTCTCACCGAGTGCTATAGACAGTCGTATCCCGGCCAACACAACCCCCCGTGCTGCGGCCAAGGCCATTCTCCTACAACTGTTCGCTGCCCGTATCGGAAATGTGCAGCTATATGAGAGTCTCGCAGAGGCATATGAACGCTGCCAGAAGACGATAGAGGACGAGGCATATGATGACATCCTTTGGGAAACGCTGGGACGGGCTCTGAAGAGCAGCCTCAAGGGTGCTAGAGAGCTCGTGCTGGTCGTTGATGGCGCAGATGAAGCCAGCTGTGGGCAAAAGGCTCTTTGCAAGAGGCTTCGAGAAGCAACGGCCAACGTCTCTAATCTACGACTGATTGTTCTAGGCTCCGAGAAGCAGGAGAGCTCATCCACAGTGCAGATAACGGCAGATACGATCTTCGATGATGTAGTAGCTGTCACCCGTCGGATCATTCAAGGATATCCCATGTTCGAGCAGCTGTCCGAGGAGCAGCGCGAGATTACTGTGAGCCGAATTGCGGGGGCGTCCAATGGCTCGTTTTTGTGGGCAAAATTAGCCACAAAGCGGATTAGAGACGAGGGTGCCCCGACTGGGCAAGCCCTCACCAAGGCCGTTGATAGCCTCATCAAGGCTAAGTACACTATCACCGACCTTGTCGCCCATCGATTGCAATCCAAGGTCTCCGAGGATGCTAAGCGAATCCTCGTATGGCTTGCAACCGCCACACGCCCTCTGACTCTCCGCGAGCTATCTGCTCTACTGTCTATCCAGCTCGAGAAAGGTACGATTTTGGACGCGCAGGTCGATCCGCTCAACCTTCTCAAACCGGTTGCATCTCTGGTGTTTTGCCAGAATGGTCTAGTTAGATTGCGCCACGGACTGGTCCGTGCCGCTATCATTGAGATGCTGAACCAGGGCAAGCTCCCTCCCGCAATGAAGGACAGGCACATGGATCTTGTCCGACGGCTACTGCTGTATGTGAAGGTCTGCGTGACAGAGGACGCGGAGGTGTCATTGAACCCTCCTAGCTCCCAAACGACCTCTAAGCTGTTCGATCAGCTTCCTCTCCTTGACTTTGCTCTGCGATACTGGGTGGGACATACTAAGACGGCGCTTGGGGATACCACGGACACGGACATCAAGACAGCAGCGAAGGAGATCGGGCCCGTTATGCCTACCCAATCGTTTGTGCCATTGCTGGAGATGACAGTGTGGCAGCAAAAGCCGACACCAGTCCTGGCACTGCTATACAGCGTGCAGTCCCGCTTGTATCAACTGACCGCCAACGGTGCACACCCCGTAACCCTGCAGGCGTTGATCTGCCAGGCCCTCTTCTATCACAAAATTCAATCTGTCGCCCCATCCGAAGCCAGCCAAATCTTCTACAAGGCTGCGAAGTTGTGTCATGATGTTTTGGGCGAGCAGAACGTCATCACCATGGAGCTGGTGCACTACTACCTGGAGAGCACATCCACTCAAGTAACACAGTCGAAGACTGAAGTTATGACCAGGCGGATTGAGATGTTACAGTTGCTCGTCAACTACTACAAGGTTCACCATGGCGCTACCAGTGCCATCGTCACTTCGACTCTGACTCAGCTCTCAGAGCACTATAGGTCTATCAAAGACGAACGCAAGGCTCAGGAAATCATCTCATCCTTGCAAACCAGCACGACCAATCAAACGCCCACCCAATCCCATCAGTCCGATGAGTCCTTGCTGGTGCAGCTCCACGGACGGCGAGGTAGCCAAGAAGGAACCACCTTCGCCCTGGATGACATCGAGCAGGACGCTCGGATTTCGGAATTCTACGACCTGGCGTCTCTTCTCTCGAAAGCAGAGCAATATGTTTCTCAAGGCAAGATCCAGGCGGCGGAGACGATTTATGTGGACCTGTGGCAGCGGACTAGCCAGGACTATCGACTGCGGCGTTCTGCGGGCTCAGAACTGAGGAGCGTACGGGTCATCTCTGCATATGCCAGTTTTCTCAAGTCGCAGAAACGCGAGACAGAAGCCGCATCGATTCTGACGGGTTTCTGGGAAGAATACGAACACAGCATGGGAACGCTAGACACATCCCAAGAGCTGAATCTCGCTAAGCTCATGAAGTCCGTTGGATTGTCGTGGCTATCGCTTCGCGTATTCAAGCAGTGCGCTCAAAGAACAGACAAGAGCAGCTCGGTCTACAAGGAGATTGAGACCTATGTCCAGTCCACTACCAGGGATGTCAGACAATCAATGAACACATCCACCATGGGGGAATCTAGTCTTCAGGACATCGTCTTCAATGGATCCACTGTGGATCAGTCGTTTATCACCGCAGCCCAGAGGCTGGTGGAGATTTACATGTCCCAACATCGCTGGCAAGAAGCAACCAAGACCCTCAAGGTCGTTCTCCAGCGCATCTGGCCAGCTCTTTTCGCGCCTTCGGTGCATGATGTCTCTCTTCCCTCGAAACACACGGAAGTCTCTATTGATTTCGCCGCGCGCTTGAGGGATTGTTATCGCTATCGTCTCAAACAGGCGAAACAAGAGGATATCGCGCGTCGTCTCTACCACGTTTTTCGCTGTTCACGGCCAACTGATGATAAGCTGCGGGGGCTAATCACCAAAGATCTTCTTCATCTGTATGAACGGACGTCGCAGACCGAGAAACTCATTTCGGTTCACCAGGATCTACTGCATGATTTCAGCAACCAGCATGGAGAAAGTCATCCTGCCGTTCTCAAGGAGCTTTGGGCCCTGGCGGATCTGACACGCCCACGCTCCGCGGCGGTGCCCTACTATCAACAAATTGTGCGAATTCTCAACAGGGACGTGGAGGTTTGCCACTTGGACGCGTTCGAGCCCCTTTGTATCATCGTGTCTGAGTTAGTAGCCCAGAGCCGATACTCCGATGCACTCGAGCCGTGCAAGACACTGTTCAGCACTCTGCAGCATCCCGATATCAACCCGAAGCTGCAGGACCAGAACTTTGTGAAGTCGGTTTACGAGCGTTATATCAAGTGCTTGCGCATGGTCCATGCAGAGCTCTATCTCATCCACGACGTTACCGCTCAGTATCGCCAGGCATGCCAGATTATTTTCGGATCTTCCGCCCTGATCACGGTTCAGGCTGCCAAGACCCTGCTGCATGTCTGTCAGGAATCGAGGCAGTATGAAGCCGAAGCAATTCAGCTATGCCAGGATCTTCTCAATACTCAGTCGCACCGGGAGGAGATTGACCAGACCGAGATCCAGGCGACGCTGGACACAATCCGTGAGGATCAGTATGCGTCAGTCACGGCAGCAGATGTGCAATCGGTGTCCTCTGAGCAGATCCGACGTGTCATATCTATCCGAAATCAGCGCCTCTCTGAAGTCCGGTCGCTTTATGGCTGGGCTCATGAGGACAGTATGCTGCAGATGAAGGATTTGGTGACCCTGCTCGTGAAGCGAGGAGAAACAGATGATGCTACATCCCTTCTCCGCGAGGCGACGGTCAAGGTCATCACGAGCGAAACTTCTGCGACCCAACTGACTGCCGCGGCCAAGACCATCGCTTCCAGCTACATTGCAGCTAGTCGGATTCAGCAGGCGAAGCAGCTCTCTGAAGAGTTGTACCGGCAGATTGTCGTCAAGGATACGATGAACACTAGCGTTGCTAAGTTCGACGTGACATCCTGCAGCCGCGAGAGCCTTATCTTCCTTGCGCAGCTGGAGTCCAGCGTGCGCGAACAGGAGGATTCCTCGCTGACCGTCAATGAAATCCATTCGTCTCTATGCGCTGAGTACATGTACTTTGAGGAATACCGATCGGAAATCAATTCCAAGACTAGCACACTGCAGAGCGTGGTAACTACCGTGGCCCGTCTGCACGGTGTTCTGCGCGCCAGAGGCCGGTTGTCCGTTGCGTCGCGCCTTGTGGATTTCATCACCAATTACTTCATTACTACACAGAAGGTGAAGATTCCAGTCAGCCCGGGCCAGGTCCGGATCTTTATCGGCACGCTTCTCGAGTATTTCAGCGAATACTCGTCGCGCAGCTTCGTCCGATCCGTGGCCATCGCCTGCTCCAGGCGAGTCAACCACCTCCTCGGCGCAAAGGAATACCAATCGGCTTGCGATCTGGCCCAGACAGCGTTCCAGTATATCCGCGCCCATAACGGCCTTTCCTTCTCGCTGAGCATTGTCAAGCTCATGTTTAACCTGGGTCTGACGATCGTGGGCCGGGACATCCAGCCTCGTCCCGACTCCACCATTCGCAAGCAGATGCTCAGCATCTCCGCGACGATCATGAAGGACACGCTCGGCTACTGCAAGCAGCACAACATCGACCTCACGCAGCTCGATCTCGTCACGCTCAACCAGCTCATCGGCATCCTGGACGCCCAAACCGACTACCACAACCTGGCCTGGATCCTCACCAGCCTCTGGGACAGCCGCGACAACTACGCGCCCTCGCAGCAAGACGCCAGCTACACGCTCGCACTGGGCCGCATGCTCGTCATTACCCGATACCTGCTGGGCGACTACACGGCCGCCATCCGGCTCGCCGAGGACATGGTGTACAACACCGCGCGCGTGCATGGCCCGCAGCACCCGTACACCGCCGAGATGACGGTGCTGCTGTCGCAGATGTACACGAGTGTGGCGCAGGGGTACCAGGAGCAGAAGGAGCGGCGGGAGCTGGCGTACCGGTACTACAAGAAAGCGGCGGCGGTGCACGAGAACGCGCTGCGGGTGCTCATCGACCCTTCGGCTGCTGCGTCGACGGCGATGGACGACGCGGGTAGCGCCAGCGGGTCTGAGGTGTCGAGTCCTGGCGAGGGCGACAGCGGGAAGTATGTTCGGCAGCATCTGCATCTGCTCAAGTTGGCGGTGGAGCGGCTGGGGAACTGGCCGAAGGACTATGCGGAGTACGAGCGGTTGAACTCGGAGCTGTTTAAGGAGTTTGGCGATTATTTGAAGGGGGTGGAAGGCGTGGACAAGTGGAAGCCGAAGAGCTTTGGGTGTGGACGGGCTGAGGCGAGTGATGATTTGATCTCGACCAAGTCGCATCCGGCGTTTGGTCTGGATGAACGATTTGCCATTGCAGCTTGAGGAAAAGTTTGCATATTCAGTTTGTGATTGTAAAAAATTGCCAATTCATATCTGATGTTTACTCCAATGTGCCTTGTTGTGTAATGGTTCTTTGTAGGTCACTTCTAACCACCTTGACCTGTCTAATGTTTACCCTTGGCTCCAGATTTATCGCAGGTAGTCTGCCTGAGAGAAAAGAGAAAAAAAAACATTCCCCTTGCTTGATCGAGGCAATCATGAAGGGAAACCCGATTGTGATAGAGACAATGAATTCGACTACTGCTCTCTATTTGCCTTCTTTGACCTCGTCGAATACAATGCCAATGCATCCATTTCTTTCAAATTCGTCCTTCATTGTCAGTCCCCCCGATCCCTATCCTTGTCTTCACTCTACGACAGTCTCTTTGTTGTCCTGAGTGGCTTCAAGGTGCGACATTTGAAAGACAGGCCTTCAAAAAGCGTTTCAGCTTCATATATAAATAACTATCCTTGGTTCCACCATGGTCCAGGCTTCTATCACCACTATCGTCCTATATCAACACATACAGTGTCTTAATTCTCAATCAATCAATCAATCATCAATATCAAGCTCTAGTCAGAACTACACGCACCTTATCTAACGAAAATGCCCAAACAACCCCCCTTCACAATCTACGAAGCCCCCGACCTCCACGACGTCTACCTCTCCTTCCGACCCAGCCACCCCAAAGGCCCTGCCCTGGCAATCCTCAAGGCCTGCCTCGCAGTCCTGGAAAAGGGCAAGGCCCGGATCGATCGCACTGTCAGTTTCCCGTTCACACCCAAGGTAGGCGACCTGGTGCTCGAGATGAAGACGGTGAGTGGGACTGACGCGGGGATCATCGAGGAATCAAAGCAGTTTATCAGGCAGCAGATTGACGGGTTCAAGTATGATAGGGAGATGGTGCGGTGGTATCGGTATGAGGCTTCTGAGGGCGGGTTTGGGTGGTTGGCGTATGAGAGGTAGGATTTGGTAGGGGGTTTAGGGAGGGAGATGAGTTTTGTATTTTTTATTTTTTATTTTTTTGGTGAGACTATAGTACTGATATACCCATCAAGAGTATTTTCATGCTGGTTGTAATAGGAGATACGATGGAGTGGAGATTGATGCTACTGGAGAAGTGAGTGAAGATGGAAACGCGGTGCTCGCCATGTCGGGTTTGATATCGGATGGATCGAATCAGTGTAGACGCTACTGATCCAACGCCTGAGCTTGGCACTGTTCGAAGATTAGTATCAGTTGAAGGTGATCTGCTGCAGAACATACGCACCATCTGCCAATAAACGCCCCGTCTCTGCAGTAACTCAGGGTGAGTCCCCTGCTCGACAATCCTCGACCCAGCCCCCCTCTCGCCCTCGCCAAAGACAAAGATCACATCCGCCTTCTGGATCGTAGCAAGCCGATGCGCCACCGCAATGATCGTCATCGACTTCTTGCCTGCAAGTTTCTCCATCGCCTCCTGGATGAGCCGCTCAGACGTCGAGTCCAGACTCGAGGTCGCTTCATCGAGAAGCAGCAGCCTGGGCCTCCTGATCAGCGCCCGCGCAATACACAGCCGCTGCTTCTGGCCGCCACTCAGCGACGCCTGCGCGTTGATACCCAGCTCCGTCGCGTAGCCGTCCGCGAGCGAGGTGATGAAGTCGTGGATCTCGGCTTGTTTGCAGGCGTTGATCATCTGTTCTTCGTCGGCCGCTGGGTCGTCGCCAGCAAGCCCGAGGAGGAGGTTTTCGCGGATGGTTCCTTCGAAGAGACGGGGTTCCTGTGCGACGAGCGACAGGAATCGCCGGTACGAGGTGCAGTCCACGGCTCGGATATCTTGTCCGCCGACCTCGACAGTGCCGTGTGTTGGCTCGTAGAAACGCTCCAAGAGGGAGATGAGGGTGGATTTTCCGCAGCCCGAGGGGCCGACAAAGGCGACGAACTGGCCGCTTTGAATGCTCACGTTGAGATGCTGGAAGATCGGGAGGTCGCGGGATGGGTAATGGAAGGTGACGTTGCGGAAGTTGATGTCAGCTTGCGAGGAGAGAGCTTGATTTGATGTCGGCTGGGCCATCTGGTCAACTTTCACCGCTGTCGATCGAGTATCCAGAATCCGTCGGACGGAGGCGATGGTCTGCGCTATGTTGGGGCCGAAGCTGAAGAATTGGCCGGCGGACTGGCCACCCTGTACGATAGCAATATAGACAACGAAGAAGGCGACGGGGTCGTACTCTCTGGTTGCGAGGAGTTGACCGCCGTACCTGACCGTCACTCTTAGCATCAGCATTGAAAGATTAGTCTCCAGGAAAGCAAATCACTAACCAGAACGTAAGCGCCATGGCACAAAGGTCAATACTGTCCGAGAAGGCGAAGATCAACGTCGCATACCACGCCTTGCTCATAGCCTTACTACGCTGCTGGAGCAGCAAATCCTCGTACCTTTGCACAATAGCATCCTCCATTGTCAGCGCAGAGACGGTTCGAAAAGCCTGGATGGCCTCCGTGGCGAACTTGGAGCTATCCGCGTAGACTTCGGCGTTCATGCCCTCGAACTGGATCTCATACCGGATGCGCAGGTACGCGGCTACTAGGATGAACGGCAGTGCTGCGAAGAAAGTGACAGCTGCAAGCTTCCAACCAAACGAAAAGGAGATGGCGATGCAACCGATGAGGCTGAAGATGGAGATGATCGGGAAGATTCCGCCAATGCCGAAGAGCTCCTGAAGTTGCTTGGGGTCCGTGGACAGTCTGGACATCAGCGTGCCCGATGCGTTCTCTTCACGGTCAAAGTATGTGATAGGTTTCTGGATGATGCTTTCGAAGTAGTCTTTCCGATAGGTGGACGCAAATTTCTAGAGACTTAGCCTCGTTGTTCTCTCCATAGGGCCCATGGGGAAATGCCTCTTACCACGGAGATCAGGGTCGAGATGATACCCAGGTCAAAGTAGAAGATCGCCATCGCAATGGCGAGAATGAAGAACATCAGCGACCAGAAATTGGCTGCGTCGACAAGCTTCTGGCCCGTAAATTGGAATACTTGGACCAGTTTCGCAAAGAGCCAGCTCTGTAACGCGAATGCCGCTATTCAAGCAGTTAGTCCGTCATCCGAAGACAGGCCAAAAGGAATACTCTATGGACATGGAATGCTTACATCCAGCTCCCATTGCCCCGGCCAGCGTAAGTGTGTATGACGGCCAGTAGCCTCGTTGCTCACACAAAAGCTGCCAGAGAGTGCGGAAAGCGCCTCGCTTCTTCGCGCTTCTTACACTGCCCTCTGCAGCTGATCCCTCGTTTGAAGCAGTCTCAGACAAAGCAGACTTGACCGGTTCTATCTGCTGGAACCGAGAAATCTCTTCTTCGGATTTGACAGCTGGCTCCAGCTCCGGCGCGACTTGCAACTGCTGGGCATGCACGAGGGAATAATAGAATCCACCGCGATCGATGAGTTCCTGCGGAGAGCCCTGCTCAATATTCGTGCCATCTTGCACCACGATAATCTGGTCTGCCTTCCGCACCGTCGACAGCCGATGCGCAATCATGATCGTGGTTCTGTTCTTCGATACGCGGTCGAGAGCGGCTTGCACAATCTGCTCCCCGCGAACATCGATGGAGCTCGTCGCCTCGTCGAGGATCAGGATCGCGGGCCGCCGGACGATGCTACGCGCGATGGCAATTCGCTGGCGCTGCCCTCCGCTTAGCATAATGCCTCCTTCGCCGACAATCGTCAGGTAGCCCTAGAGCCCGTTAGCAACGATCACTTAGGAATGTCGGGGGGATGGAAATACAAGGGGAAGTCTGTCGATGAACTCGTCCGCAAAGGCCTCGCGGCACGCCTTGACGACCAGTTCCATCTTGGCCGCCTCGGACTCATTCTCCCATTCTGTGCCGATGAGACCGGCCGCCACATTCTTGTAGATAGACTCGTTGAACAGAACCGGCTCCTGCTCGACCAGTCCGATCTGGGTCCTCCACCACTTCAAATCCAGTTCGTTGATGGGATGTCCGTCCACGAGAATAGAACCGGGGGATTCCTGTTTCTCAGTAGTCTCTTCTCCTGCAGGGGCCTCCAGCTGATACCATCGTTCGAGGAGCGCCACAATGGTACTCTTCCCGGAGCCGGACGGTCCCACTAATGCAGTCGTCTTGCCGCTGTGGAATCGGGCGTTGAAGTTCTTCAGCACTTGTGTCTGCGCTCGTGTTGGGTAGGCGAACGTCACGGAATCGAATACGATGTCGGACTCGCTGGAGACAGCGGGACTCTTGAGTCCGTCGGTGGTGACGCGCTCGGATTGGATCATGTCGAAGAAGGGCCCCGATGCGCTTGTGGCCTTGATGATGGCCATCAACGGAGAAGCGATGCCTCCGAGAACTGTGACGACGAGCAAGACAGAGAAAAAGACACTGTGGCATGGTCAGCGTTGCCCATCACCACCCAGTTTGCCAGACCTACATAATCACGGTATTGACGTTGCCGATATGTCCCTCGCGGTACAGCTTCAACCCGAACCAGAACGCTAACGCGTAGCTGCAGTACATGGCGAAGAAAATCAGGCACAAATGCAGCCCTGTCACTGGACACAGGCGAGTTGCACGGCGGCGCGCCTCGTCGACCCAGAACATGTATTTCTTGGTGAGAGGCACTTCCGCACCCAGCGAAAGGACGGTCCGGATCGATCCAAACGCCTCTGCTGCAATGGCTGCGTGCTTCTCGTCGGCTCGATCGGCCATCTGCTGTCCCTTGACGAGGATGGGGACGGTGAAGCTGTACGCGATCACGACGAAGAGGATGGCCGAGCTCACCGCCAACGTCAACGCCCACGAGTAGCGGAAGGCGATGGCGTAGGCGGCCACGAGGAGCGCCAGCGACTGGAACAGGATGGCAAGGCGGTCCGAAACGCTCTGCTGGATGGTGTTGGACAGCGACGTGATGGCGTTGGTGACGGTGCCGACGGAGGTTTCGTCCAGCTTGCTCACGGGCTGGGCGAACAGCGCCTGGATGTATTCTAGTCTTAGGGCTGCGGATGCTCGCAGACTGATGATGCGGAAGCAGATCATCGAGATGTATGTCAGGACGAACTTGCCGATGAATAGGTACACAATGTAGAGACTGTCGCGGAACTGGTCAGGATGCGTCCGCTTCAATGATGGGGATACTCACCTGTTCTTGTTCACGTTCGCCTTGAACGCGTGCTCGTCGAGCTTGGTACCAGGAATGAAATACCGATTGAACTCGCCAGCCAGATTGCCAAACACCACATTCATCAACGGGAGTGCCTACGAGTGTTATCGAGGGATCGCGATGTTTGTGTAGCTGGCGACTTACCACTCCGGACCCGATGGCACACACCAGACCGAGGATCATCGCTAGGATGCCTCCGTTGCGAGAGCCGTAGGAGAGAATCCGCTGGGATTTGTTGGTTAACGCAGCGAAGCAGAAAAGGGACACACAACTCTCATACCACATAGCTTTTCAACGCGGAGTTTTTAGGTTCTACATCCTCTTTGTTGACGGTCTGCTGGCCATCCGCTGGTGTCTTTACCTCCTGTGGAGGAGCTGACGGCGAGGAATCCATGCCTCTATGTGAATGAGCGCAGCATATGAAATCTTGAATGACAGACAGACAGACAAACGTGTATTAGAGGGGGAAAAGGTGACCAGCTTATGTTCGTATGGGGAAGTCTAATCCCCCTAGTCCCGTGACGAATAGCCCCTGTTATGATTTGAATTGATTTATTCCCTCGATTGGACTATTCTAGGCAGCAGTTGGCCAGTCAGTCCTATAGCGGATTAGGAGGCACTAAAAGCCTGCATGCCATAAGCTCTAGTGGGTTGAATACGAAGTTGCCATTCGATTGAGGAAGAGTCTTAGGCCCTGCCCCAGTCTTTGAGACAGAGTGCATCATAGAAAACGATTTCCCTCCAAAGCCTCGTCGTATTGTTCCAATTGATGGGTAGACCAGGATTACAGGAAACTTAGTATGAAAACGTCGATATGTCTTTCTCCTACTCCGTAGATCCAGGAGAAACGGATCGAGAATGATGGTCAAGATCGGCTTGCTGACCTGACGGGGCATAAGATATCCAGAGAACAATCGCATATTTCTTGTTATTTTTGTCGATGTGATCATACCCACAGGTTGGCGTTACAGTCAGAAAAGCCTTTCGATATGCCTGCAGTCCACCCATGGTTCAACCCGATTGAACCACACGATCTTTGGCATCTGATGCCCGCGTTCGGAAATGCTGAAGGATCTCTCACCTATATTGTTGGATGGCCGAAGATGCACGGGAGAAAGAATGATGCTCGATCAGGGACTTGAAGTTTCCACATGAAAGGATAGAGTTCGATCATGATGCCTGGTGCGGACGTGCTGCAAGGACGGTATAACTTTAATATCCTCAAGAAGACAACTCAGGCCGTAGTTCTAATGATAGAATACTAGCGAAAAAGGCTTTGCATTTTGTCAGAGTACTTAGTGATCGTCTATTTTGATCACTTTCCATGCAAATGCAATTGGAATCCAGTACTCTCCATCGGTCGTACGTGACGTTAGGAAGCCCTGAGCGCATGACCGGCGAGTGATCTTTAAAGCTCTTTCAGCTATCTGTAAGAATCCATATATCTATATCCATATATATATATATATATATATATATATATATGTTCAATCATGGATATTGCTATGGATCCAACGACGCCGCAAATTACGGCAACCGCCCACCAGCGGCAGCACCTTCAGGATGTGGCTCGCCGATGCGGATGTTCTCCCGAGGACATCGAGGATGTATATGCCTGTACTCCCCTTCAGGAAGGGATGTTTTCCCTCACACTGAAAGACTCTGGGGCCTATAACGTCGGTTACAAGTACCGCCTGCCGCCCGACGTCAACCCGCACCGCCTGCAAGCAGCATGGGAGAAGACGGCGCGGACGAACCCCATCCTGCGCTCCCGAATCGTGCCAACGAGTGATCGGGGCTGCGTGCAAGCAGTTCTAAGAAAGGGGATCCCGTGGATTGAGAAGGTGAACTCGGAAGACGAGGATTTGAACGCCGCCGCCAAGGGCAGCACCGGGACGAAATACGAGTCCGCTGAAGCTCGGCTGCGGGCTATCTGGCCGGTGGGGTCCCCCATGGTGAAGCTGATCTGGGACCCCATGAGCCATGAACTGACGGTTGTGATCCATCATGCGCTCTGCGATGACTGGTCCATGGCCGTAGTCCTGCGACAGGTGGCGGCCGCATACGCAGGCGAATCCCTGGCAACAAAGCCCTTCCGACCCTTGATCGACTTTATTGAGCAGTCCGAGGCGCGTGCATCTCGATTCTGGAAGGCCAGATTCCACGGGTTCGATCATGCGAATACGAGTATCTTTCCCACCCGTCCGGGCCAAGATTATGTGCCACAGCCAACTACCACGCTCCGCCGCACATTCCCTCAGTCAGCCGGCGCCCGCGCCGCATTTGCGCTCAATGCCAAGGTCCGGGTTGCTTGGGCAATCCTGCAGTCATTGTACACCAGATCCTCTGAAGTCCTTTTCGGCGCCATTGACACGGGGCGCGGCATTCCCCTCTCTGGCATCGAAGAGCTGAGCGGACCTGCTCTGGTTTGTATCCCCGTGCAGGTCCGTCTCGGCGGGGCTCGAACCGTCACCGAAGCCTTGGAGCAAGCGCAGCGCGAATGGATCGAGTCCATGGAATTCCAGCATGCGGGCTTGCAGAACATCATGCGCATGGGCCCAGGCCCGGCAGCCGCCTGTCGCTTCCAAACCCTGCTCGCCGTGGAGCCATGCGACACCTATGACCTGCCGGATTTATTCCTGCAACAGCAATCGTTGCAACCTGTGTTTGATACCTACTCGCTCATTATCCGATGGCGGCCAAATTCGCAATCGAAGTCCGTCACGATCGAGGCCACATTTGATCCGGATGTGCTGGGTGCCCGACAGGTCGAGCGGATCGTTCACCAGCTAGCCCATATCTACCAGCAGGTTGAGTGCACACCGCAGCTGGCCTTGGACCAACTGGATGTGTGCAGTCCAGAGGATATTCGGGACCTGGAACGTTGGAATCTCCCTATTCCTCCGGCGGTTCCTCACGGTGTCCATGACTTGATTGAGCGGCAGGCTCAGAAGAGCCCGCAGGCCGTCGCTGTGCGTAGTTGGGATGGAAGCTTAACGTATGAGGAGCTTAGTAGGACTTCCTCTACACTGGCAACTGTGTTGACCAGCCAGGGCATTAGTCGCGGGACAGTTGTCCCTCTCTGCGTTGGTCACTCCAAATGGGCCGCAGTGGCCATGATGGCCATGATGAAATCCCGGGCGGTATTTGTTCTCCTCGATGAATCATACCCTCTGGCGCGTTTGAAAAGAATGTGCGAGGACGTGCAGGCTCGATGCGTCGTTGGCACAAAACGGAGTACGAACCTGGCCGCCCGGCTGGGATTGGAGCTCCTCATCGTCGATCAGGTGGACGGGGAAACACCGCCAGCAGAGCAAGTGAGCACAAACCTAGAGGAGAGCATACGGCCCGAGGATGTGATGTATATCACCTTTACATCTGGATCAACCGGCGTCCCTAAGGGGGTCATAGTCAGTCATGGCGGGTTCGCCACGAGCGCCACGGCCCATGCTCGACTGTATAACTTCACACCGTCCGCTCGAGTCCTCCAATTCGCGTCACCCGGATTTGACTCATTCATCATCGAGAACTTGAGCACGCTTATAGCCGGAGGATGCGTCTGCGTGCCTCATCCCGACGACTGTCGCAGCCGGCTGCAAGAGGTGATCAACGAATTCGCCGTCAACAACGCCTGCCTAACCCCTACAGTAGCCCGAATCCTGCCACCGGACAAACTCCCCAGTCTCCAAGACCTGAGCTTCATCGGTGAAGCGGTGAACACCAGTGACGTTTCGCGATGGGAGCCGTTCGTGCGCGTACGCAACGCATACGGACCCGCCGAGTGCTCCGCCGTGTTCAGCGTCCAGCCGCATCTCACTCCCCACAACCCGGCGAATATCGGCTTGGCGACTGGCGGCGCCGGATGGGTGGTTGATCCCGATGATCCGCAACGGCTGATGCCGGTGGGTAGTGTTGGCGAGCTGCTCATCGAGGGACCCATTGTCGGTTTGGGATATACGTCGGACACGGGCGCTTCCAAGCGGGCATTCATCGATCCGCCGCGATGGCGACAGAGGCGATTTGGTCCCTGTAGTGGTAGTATGTACCGAACGGGCGACCTGGTTCAGAGTGCGGGAGATGGTAGTTTTCGGTACCTGGGCCGTAAGGATACGCAGGTCAAGTTGCGCGGGCAGCGCATTGAACTGGGTGAAGTCGAGCATCATTTGAAAACCAGCGGATTCCCTGAAGCCGCGCATGTCGTTGCAGATATCGTCCATTCTGGAGGGGAAGGTGGCGAGGGTTCGGCTACTCAGCTTGTAGCCTTCGTCTGCTGGTCAGACAGGTTCAGCATGACCGAGGAGGATAAACCATCCGATACGCTCTTCCTTGCCGCCAGTGAGCAACATCGCGATGCATGCGCGGCGGCTGGGGCACGGCTTTCTTCAGCCCTACCGTCATTCATGGTGCCAAGTACATTCCTACCTGTTCACCACATGCCGCAGACCTTCTCGGGGAAGCTGGACCGGCGTCAACTGCGAGGGCAAGCAGGGCGACTCTCATCGAAGCAGCTCGAATCCTACCGCGCGGCCAAGGCTCCGCAGAGAAAACCAGGAAATCAGACCGAGGAACAGGTCCAGCGCATCTGGGCGCAAGTACTAAACATCCCCAAGGACCGTGTAGGTGTATCTCAGAGTTTCTTCCATCTTGGCGGCGATTCCGTCAGCGCAATGCAGGTAGCGGCCAGCTGTCAGCGAGAGGGATACCCAGTGGGGGTCAGTAATATCTTCCAATCCCCTACGGTCGAGGAGCTTGCCGAGCACATTATACAGACCGAGAGAAGATACAGCACCAGCACCAGTGACAGTCGTGTCAGCAGCGCGAGCACACCGATCACCTCCGATGATGATGGTGAGGTGACAGAAATGACCTGGACGGGGTTGTCACCAGTGCAGCAGCTGTTTTTCGAGCTATGTCCGAAGGGCCATGATCGGTTTACCCAGCAGTTCCTGCTGCAAATTGCCAGACCCCAACCCACTGCCCGTCTGCGAGAGGCGATTGACGCGATTGTAGAACGGCACCCAATCCTGTGTGCTCGGTTTGAGCAGAAATCCAGGGGAGGGTGGTCCCAGCTCCTCAGCATGAACAATAATACCCAACTTTGCTTCCGCGAACATATTCTGTCGGGTATCGGTGATGGAAAGTTGAGAGATGTACTCGAAGAGAGTCAAAACCTGCTGGATATCAAGGCAGGAAGGCTCTTCATTGTTGACCTGGTCAACACTCCTACTGGAAGCCAATATCTGTCCCTGATGATACACCATTTGGTGATTGATTTGGTCTCGTGGCGGGTTTTGCTCCAGGAGCTCGAGGAATTTCTCGTCACAGGTGCCCTTTCTGGACCGACTTCAATGACCTTCCACCGCTGGTGCCAGCTGCAGGAGAACTTTGCACGGCGATGTCTCGACCCGCAGACGGCGCTGCCGGCCGACATCCCACCCCAGCCGCTGGAGTACTGGGGCGATTCAGTGTTGGCAGATGGCCAGAATACCTGGGCGGACACTGTTCACGAGTCATTCACTATATCCGAGTCCATAAGTCGGCAGATCCTAGGATCCGCAAATGACGCGCTTCGTACCCGTCCCGTGGAGCTTCTCAATGCGGCCCTGATCTATTCCTTCGCTCGGGTCTTTGATGACCGTGAGGCACCGACCGTCTTTACCGAAGGCCACGGACGAGAGCCGTGGGATCCTGCACTTGACCTATCGCGCACCGTTGGCTGGTTCACCACGATGATGCCAGTCTTCGTTCGCGCCAACCCCCAGAACGACTTCGGCACGGTCCTACAACGGGTGAAGGACGGTCGACGCGCAATCCCGTCAAACGGCTGGGCGTACTTTGCCTCTCGATTCCTGCATCCGAGGGGCCGTGCAAGCTGGCGAGATCATCTTCCCATGGAGATCCTGTTCAACTATACGGGTTTATTCCAGCAGCTTGAGAACCCCGATGCGTTGCTGCAGCTGGCGGCTGTCCCTGATCATGAAATCCTGCCCATGCCGGCGGACTTGCCGCGCTTTGCATTGGTGGATGTGTCGGTCACGGTTGTGAATGGGTGCCTAAGTGCATCTATCATGTATAACCGGCGCATGCGGCACCAGGAACGGCTGCATGAGTGGGTGGCTGAGTATCAGCGCACGTTAGAAGGGCTTCCGGACGCATTGAAGGAATATAAGCGCTTCACACTGTCCGACTTTCCGCTCCTATCGCTTGAAAGTACCGAGCATCTGGACGATCTGATTGCAGAGGTTCAAACCCGGTGCCAGATCAAGACTTCTAATATTGAAGACATCTATCCCTGCTCTCCTGTACAGCTGGGGATGTGGCTGAGCCAGTCAAAGGATCCTCGGGCATACTGGTCTCGACTCCGTTGGTTGGTACGATCAACCACACCTGAAGAGGATACAATCAGTCTATCCCGTCTCAAGGAAGCATGGCAGCAGGTAGCTGACCGTCATCCTATCTTGCGAACCGTCCTCATGGCCAGTCCTCGCATGGACGGCCAGCCGCTACAGGTTGTTTTGCGACATGCCACGGCCGACGTCCGCGAGTATCAGCCCAACTCAACGAAAGAGAGCGAGGAAGACTCATTGTCAATTATTCAGGAGCACGAGGAGGCTCTACGTCTTGGTCATTCCTTTTGTATGAAAAAAATCAGTGACAACGAGGTTGTCTGTGACTTGGTGATCAACCACATCCTGATCGACGGCTTCACGTTGCAAATCCTTCTCTCCGATCTGCAAAGAGCGTATGACAACCAGCTACCCTCTTTTGGAGCAGCTCCTTTTAGCAGATACTTGACCAGCCTCCGAGGCCAGTCCGAGCAAACGTCTCGGGCGTATTGGAGAAAGTATCTTCGGGACATACAGCCGTGCCTTTTTCCCCGTCTGGATGGCAATGTCCATAGCCATGGGAATGCCCTGAAGTCCGTACCATTTTCCATACACGACACAGAGGCGCAGTCTCTGCAAGAATTTTGCCAACAGCAGGGTACGACGATTGCAAACATCCTACAGGTAGCTTGGGGACTGCTTCTCCGCGCCTACACCGGTGCGGATTCCGTGTGCTTCGGGTACCTTGCGTCCGCGCGCGATATACCTCTCCCTGGCGTTCAGGAGATCGCCGGACCGCTTATCAACCTCCTTGTCTGCAGATTGAACTTGGAACATGGTGATGATATCCGCTCTGTTATCGGCAACAGTCAAACGGCATATGCGCAGAGCTTGGATCATCGCTGTTGCTCACTACCAGAGGTGATTCATGCGCTGGGACTCACGATTCCTCGGCTGTTCAATACGGCCATGTCCCTGCAGAAGGAACGCGATCAACCAGGCCACTCGTCCTCGAGCGTGGTGGTGGAACAACAAGGCGGGCAGGACGTGACTGAGGTAGGTTGCACCGTGAGAGATTTTGACCATGCTAACGAGTGCTAGTATGACCTGACTGTGAACGTCACCCTGCGAAAGGCCAGCATTGAAGGCGATCTTACCTTTTCTTCGGGCCTCATGACTCGCGAGCAAGCAGCAATGATTGCCGACTCGTATGTGTATATCCTCCGGCAGCTTGCCACCGGTCAACCGCAGGCCATTGGTAAACTGGACCTCTTCAGTCCAATGAACGAGACACGTGTATGGAATAGCAACAAAGATGTTCCCATCACTAGCGACGGATGTATTCACTCTACAATTCAGCGATCTTCACTTGCCCGACCGACGTCTCCTGCTGTCTCTGCCTGGAACGGCACGCTCACCTATGCCCAACTCGACCGCCTGGCATCCGATCTGGCTTTTCAACTTTGTGATGCAGGCATAGGTCCTGATGTCTTTGTCCTGGTCTGTTGCGAAAAGTCTCTATGGGTTGTTGTTGCGGTTTTGGCAGTGCTCAAAGCCGGGGGTGCCTTTATTCTGCTCGATCCCTCCCACCCAGTCGACCGACTACAGGCTGTAATCAAGCAGGATTTTCCGGGATCCTTGGTACTAACAACGCAGAGCGCCGCGCCCGTCGCTGCCAAAATCGGCGATGTAGTCTGGGTGGTAGATGCCCGGGAGCAGGGTTCTTTGGATGCTGACACGCTCAGCTCGACTTCCTTCCCTGCCGTCAGTTCACCGGCAAGTGCTGCATATGCGGTGTATACCTCTGGCAGCACAGGGACGCCCAAAGCAAGTGTCATTGGACATAGATCCTACCTAACGGCCGCAGCAGCACATACGAAGGTTTTCTGCCTCGGTTCCGATTCCCGGGTCCTCCAATTTGCTTCGTTTGCCTTCGATGCCAGCATTGCCGAAATTCTGAGTACACTTCTAGTGGGTGGATGCATCTGTATGCCATCAGAAGAAGACCGCACACAGAATCTGGCTAGCTTCGTACAACAACATCGGGTAAACTGGGCCCTGCTGACCCCGTCGGTGTCCCGTATTCTGGATCCAGACGAGGTGCCATCCCTAAAGACTCTTGTTCTTGGTGGCGAAGAGGTGCGCGCCGCCGACGTTCAGAGATGGTCGAACCATGTCACTCTTATGAATGCGTACGGGCCGTCGGAGTGCTCTGTAATATCCACCGTCCAGACATCATCGAACATACTCTCCTCCGATCCGAGCAATATTGGCCACGCCACGGGGGCTTTGACCTGGGTTGTCGACGCGCAGGAATGCGCCCACCTGGTCCCAATTGGAGCTCTTGGTGAGCTGCTCATTGAGGGGCCTATAGTCGGGCGAGGGTACGTCAACAGACCTGAGCAGTCTGCTGCTGCCTTTATCCTGAACCCGCCATGGATAGACAAAACGTATCGAAAGGGCTCCTCTCGTTTCTACAGGACCGGAGATCTGGCAAGAATGTTGCCTGATGGGTCCTTGCGCTACGAAGGGCGTAAGGACCGGCAGGTCAAGTTACACGGACAGCGAATGGAGCTCTCCGAGGTGGAACGGCATGTTCGCGAGTCCTTTCCTGGCACCGGGGAGGTGTTTGCAGAGCTTTTAAAGCCCGATGGCGTAGAGGAACCACGGCTTGTCGCATGTGTTCAGCAGCAAACACAAACCCGAGACGAATTTGACGATCTGGTTTATCGTGCACGAGACATTCTGCGCAAACGAGTGCCTGCGTTCTTGATCCCGTCCGCTTTTGTCCAGCTGGATGAGGTTCCTCGACTGCCCAGCGGTAAGGTTGACCGACTCCAGATACGCCGCAATGCCGTTCTTGCCATCGAGGAAGCTCGGACTGCAAAACCCATTGGCAATGGCCGCTCAAAGCGGGATGTTGGAAGAGATCTCACAGCCATCGAGAAGAGGGTACGAGATCTATGGGCCGAGCTGCTGCACATCCCAACCGACAATATCCTCCCCGATGACAATTTCTTTTCTCTCGGAGGCGATTCGATTATGGTCATGAAATTGGCATCTGTCGCCTCCCGTCAGGGATGCCTGCTGACTGTAGCTGATGTATTCCTTCATCCGCGCCTCGATGATCTCGCTGGTGTCATAGAAGCCAAAGAAGGAGTATCGTCCGATTCTGGCGATGATATGATGGAGTCGGATCCTCCGCCGTTCTCTCTCCTGCCTTCAGAGAAGCACCTGGAGATAAAGCGTCAGGCCGTTGCCCAGTGTGGAGTCCCCATGGACCAAATCGAGGATATCTACCCGGCCACTGCGATGCAGGCTGGTCTGGCGGCCATGTCTACCGAACGTCCCGGTGCCTACATTGCACACCATCTCTACCAGCTGAGGCCAGAAATTGAAGTTGATCGCCTTCAGCAGGCATGGGAGTTGGTAACTGAGCGACATTCTATTCTGCGCACGAGACTCGTCCAAGCCACAGATCTGGGGTGCCTGCAAGTTGTGCTCAAGGACTCTCCTGTGGAATGGACCAACACCACTGCGCGATCTGCAAAGGCCACAGGGCAGCAGCTTGGAAACCTCCGTGATCCCTCGAGAGATGGCATATTCGGGGTTCCTCTAGTCTATTTTACGGTCTCGAAAGTTCTTGATGGCAACGATGCGGTCACTGATTGCAGCCTCACGATCACAATGCACCACGCGGTGTACGATGCATGGTCCTTACCCCGTCTACTTGAAGATGCCGAGGCAGTTTATCGTGACGGAAGGCTAGCATTGCATATCGAGCCCGCTCCGTTCCAACGATATATCCAATATACGACTTCCCAGACAAAGGCGGCTTTGAACCGTTGGGATGAACAACTCCGCTCTCTGTCCGCCGAGTCTTTTCCCAGCATTCCATTCCAATCCTATCGTCCAGTGTCCACAAGCCAGCTGGACTATTCTGTGACTACTGGCCCGTTCACGACTCCTGGAGTGACACGGACCACAGCAGTGCGACTAGCATGGGCTCTTGTTCAGTCCCAATATCAAAGTCATGATGAAGTTGTATTCGGTGTGGTATCTTCCGGGCGCAGTGCCCCTGTTCCAGGCCTGCAAGATATGACGGGTCCAACCATCACGGCTATGCCATTGCGGGTTCAGATTGACACGCATGAGGAGGTCCAGGACAGTCTTATCGCGTTTCAGCAGTGGATGGCAGATATGGCCCCTTTCGAACATGTCGGACTGCAGCAGATTGCGAGACTGGGTCCGGACGCGGCACGGGCTTGTTCCTTCCAGACTCTTCTCAACATCGAACAGGCTAGTAAGGATTCTACTGAACGAATTGAGAAACTGTTCAAGTCTGTGGATACTACGGCTAAAAAGGGCGCGTTTGCTACGTACGCGGTTGTCCTCAATTGTACACTTGAACCAGACACAGTGCGTATTGCTGCCACATTTGACGACGAGGTCATCCCAGAATGGAAGATGCAACGAATCCTTTACCAGCTTGGACACATGCTGAAGATGATCCACCAGAGAGATGAGCGTTCCATCGGAGATATGATTGCCTCTCTCAATGCCCAAGATATGGACCTCTTACACGAATGGGGCTCTTCTGCGCCTAGTCTGATTCCTGAGTCCGTTCAATCTGCTATCGATCGGCAGACTTCCACACAGCCAGATGCCCCTGCCATTTGCTCTTGGGATGGAGATTTCACCTATCGCGAATTAGAAGTGTGGTCTGCCCAACTGGCCAATGTTCTCCATGCCCACCATATTCAGTCGGGTAGCTTCGTTCCCCTCTACATGGACCGGTCTCGCTGGGTAATCGTCGCGATGCTGGGCATCATCAAGGCCGGAGTAGCTTTCGTGCTTCTGGACACATCATACCCACTGTCGCGCCTGCGAACAATCTGCGAGGAAGTGCATGCCGAGGTGATAGTGACCAGTCCGGACAGAATGTCTGCCGCTCAAGAGCTTGTTCCACGAGCTACCATTCTCCCTCTTGGTGAAGGTCTCCAAGGTCATTCCCAGCATTCGGATACGCCATTTCAGAACATCACGGTACGTCCCAGAGATGCGCTTTATGCGATGTTTACTTCTGGATCTACCGGCAAGCCCAAAGGTGTGGTCATCGAACACGGGCCGTTCGTGACCATGAGCAAGGAGTATCGCGAGCGAGTTGGGCTAGGACCTAGTGCGCGGGTGCTCCATTTCGGTTCTTATGCATTTGATGTTAGTATCCTGGAGACTCTGTGCACACTCATCACAGGGGGATGTATCTGTATTCCCTCCGAGCCAGAGCGCCAGGAGAGGTTTACCGAGGCGTTGCGCCGACTACAACCAACCCATGCTTTGCTCACTCCATCCTTTGTCCGTGCACTTCCTTTGGATGACCTGGCACCAATTCACACATTCATGCTTGTCGGCGAGCCGCCCCGTCGAGACGAAATCGACCGATGGTCTTCAAAACTCCGGCTCATGAACCTGTACGGACCAGCAGAATGCACCATTCTCGCTGCTCTGCAACCGCGAGTCCACCGGGACATGGAACCCACAAACATCGGTTTCGCTACAGCTGGTGCCGCCTGGATCGCGGATCCGCGGGACCCTCATCGGCTTGTCCCTATTGGCGCCGTAGGTGAGCTTCTATTGCAAGGAGCCATGGTAGGCCGTTGTTACCTAAACGAACCCGAACTGACAACGGCTGCCTTTCTCCGGGCGCCTTCGTGGCTTGCTCGTTTTATTCGGCACACCAATACCAACGACGAACGAATCTACCGCACCGGAGACCTAGTTCGCTACGATCACGATGGATCGCTAGTCTATCTAGGGCGGAAGGACTTCCAGGTCAAGTTGCGAGGTCAACGCCTCGAGCTGAGCGAGGTGGAGGATCATATCCTCAGGGCGTATCCGGGGTCTCTCAAAGATGTCGCTGCGGAACTAGTAACAACTGTAGATTCGCACTCTAATCCTTCCCTGGTCGCTTTTCTCTCCCCGTCGGAAATTCAAGGTGCAAAAACTTCGTCCTCATCCTTCCCGCTGGAGGTTGCTTCGTCGGCGGACTTCCAGCAGAAGATCAACACCACTCGCTCCCTGATGCACGACTGTGTCCCAGATTTCATGATCCCTACTATCTTCGTCCCCCTAGTGGATCTGCCGCGAACTATCGGTGGGAAGATTGATCGCCGTCGACTGCGAGAAGCAGCCGGCTCGGTCACCCGTCAGCAACTTGAGGCCGTAGGTTCAACATCGCAGAAGCAGAAAGCTCCGATGGCCTCTGCGGTGGAGCGGACCCTGCACAACATCTGGGCCAAAGCCCTAGGCGTCTCCCCGGTTGATATTGGCGCGGAGGACAGCTTCTTCCGACTCGGGGGCGACTCCATTACAGCGCTACAGGCTACCAGCCAAGCTCGCGCCGTGGCAATTGAACATTCTGTCGCTGACCTTTTCCGGTGGAAGACGATCAGGGAGATCGGCCGGCGCTTTGCCAATGTTTCTGCGGACGAGGCGACCAGTGGAAAGTCAGGAGATCTGGAAGCAACTCTGCCTACTGAAGCTGGCGCTGCTGGGGTTTTTCCCTGCACCCCCGTGCAGCGGGGAGTACTATTGACTCAGGTCAAGGATCCTAGCAGCTATGCACCACATTTCATCTGGAAGATAGTGCCCGCCTCCCCAAAGGGCATCGCTGTGGACCTCGATCGGCTTGTTGCAGCCTGGAAACGGGTCGTGGCTCGTCATTCTGCCTTGCGGACAGTGTTCCGATATGATTCCACGGCTGGGAGTGACGTTTTTCAGTTGCAAATCCGCCAGGAAATTGAGGTCCCCGTTCGCATTCTTCCAGCATCCAATACAGATGCCCGGGGAGTTCCGATCTGTCTCACTCAAATTCATCCTCCGATAACCGGGCATAACGGCCAAATTCCACATGAGTTCACAATCTGTCCTGGTAGGAAGGGTGAGGTCTACTGTCGACTAGATATCAACCATGCAATCATCGATGCGATATCGGTTGCTCTCCTGGAACGGGACCTGCTGCGGCTCTATGACGAGGGCCCAGAGGCTCCCAAGTCCGAAGATGCATACCAGGAATATCTGCGTTTTGTTCACCGGCAACCCCTCGAACCTGCTGCGGCCTACTGGCGTGAATACTTGACCGGAATGCAGCCGTCGGTCCTGCCCCAACCCAAAGCTGTGGAAAGCGTACCATCGATTCCCCAGCGGCTCGAGATCCCGCTCGTCTGCACCGCAGCCGATATTGACGAAGTCTGCCAGGGCACAGATTGGACGGCCTCGAACTTGCTGTACCTTGCCTGGGCCTTGACACTGAAATGCTTCACTGGATCCGATGATATTTGCTTCGGCACGCTTACGTCTGGTCGGCATATTCCCATTCCTCATCTTGAGGAGACTGTAGGTCAAATCTCGAACATGGCGATTTGCCGTGTCCATGTTCCATCGCATCGTGATCTTGATGAGATTGCCCTCGCTCTTCAGGAAGAGTATGGGCATGTACTCACGTATCAGAGCTTTCCACTATCTGAGATTGCGCGCGCGAGCGGATTGACTGTGCAGGAGCTGGCCTCGACGGCTATCAATGTTCAGTATGCACTGTCCGATCATTCGTCCAGCCCGGAGAAGTTCTCGCTCTCTCTAACGCCAATGACCGGATTGGATCCCACTTTGGTAAAGTGTTCCACGCGTTCTACTACCCTTGCAATTGCTAACTTTCATTGACCAATGTAGCAAGACGTTCTGCTCTATGCTCTGGTAGACCCTCGGGGTGCAGTAAGAGCATCCATGACATATCGGGAGGCCGCAATCTCCACTGAGCTTGCCACACAATTGGGTGACTACTTTGCCCATTTTGTGTCCGCCATTGTTCAGTCACCACAGTCTATTGTCGGAGATCTTGTCGGTCTCACAGTTAACGACCGTGAGCGACTGCAGCACTGGAACCAGCCACTCTCCCCGCCACCGCCGACATCTATCCATGAACTCATCACGAAGCGAGCTCGTGAACAGCCATCAAGCTTGGCTATCTCGGGCTGGGATGGCGATTTTACTTACGAAGGGTTGGATCGTGAAGCTGCTCGACTCGCGGCATTGCTGCTTGCCCGCGGTGTCAGGCCATCGCAATATGTGCCAATATGCAGCGAAAAATCGCGATGGACCACCGTCGCCATGCTCGCCGTCATGAGGGCAGGAGCTACCTTTGTTCCGCTCGATGCCTCCCATCCCTTCACAAGGCTTCAAGAGCTTGGCCAGCGGGTCAATGCGACCCATATCATTTCCTCGCCAGCGCAGGCTGGTACGTGCAGCAGATTGGTAGACAATGTCATTGTCCTGGGAGACAGCCTCAAACAAGCGGATGTCGATGCTGCCGATGCAGGATTCACTGTTCCTACAAGCGATCCGAAGCAACCAGCTTATATCCTTTTCACATCCGGCACGACCGGAACTCCCAAGGGTGTCATGGTTCCCCATTCCTCCTACATCGCCGCCGCCACGAAGCAAATCGAGGCTTTCAACATCGGTCCCGGATCCTGCGTTCTCCAATTCTCTTCATACGCCTTTGATGTGGCCGTGATGGAGATCCTAACCACTCTGCTCGCCGGCGGCACAATTGGCGTTCTATCCGACAATCAACGGAATGAAATGCTTCTCAACGGCGTCGGTCCTTTTCCCGTGACGCATGCATTCCTCACCCCCTCCGTGGCGGCGACACTTGACGCGGACCGCTCATGGGTCGAGACCCTAGTCCTCTTAGGAGAGCCCATGTCCACCGCGCATATTGATCAGTGGGGCGAGAAATGCCACTTGATGAACGCATACGGCCCGACGGAGTGTGCAGTGCTCAACACTGCCCGCGGGCATATCGTGCCGGGCTGCGATCCAGGCAACATGGGCCACGCCCTAGGGGTGCATTTCTGGGTGGTTGATCAAGATGATCACGATCGGCTTGTTCCCGTAGGTGCCGTGGGGGAGTTGGTTGTTGGTGGTCCTCCCGTGGCGCTGGGGTATCTCAATGATCCGGAGAAGACGGCGGAGGCATTCATCACGCCTCCGCGGTGGCTGATGTCCCTCCTGTCTGCTGATCAAGCTTCCTGGAGGCTTTACAAAACCGGTGATTTGGTGCGATATGAGATCTCAGATGGGTCTTTGCGATACGAGGGACGAAAGGATCGGCAGATCAAGGTTAGAGGTCAGCGAGTGGAGCTTGGCGATATTGAATATCATGCACTCCGTTGTTTTCCGGAGGCTACACACGCCATCGTCGAGCAGGTGATGATTCCTGCGCGCGAGGATCCTTCCGTGCCAGATCAAAGCTCTTCCCAGGTACCCAGAATCATTGCGTGTATCTGTGGAAATCCTGTTTCTGAGGAATCTACGGCTGCTGCATCCGGCATCAACGAGACCGACGACTCTGAAGACATCCTCGCTTCATCGACGCCTGAGTTCCACGCCCACTCTGCGCGTGCCCTGACCCGTCTCCGAGAGGCACTGCCGGGCTACATGATCCCCGATTTTTTCCTGCCTATCCGCCGAGTCCCACGGCAAAAGTCAGGCAAGACAGACCGCCGAATGCTGCGGGAGGCGATATCTACCGGCCGGGCAGAGCTCCATCGCTTGGATGCTCCTGGAGAAGCGGAAGGCAAGCGATACCCGCGCACAGACATCGAGTCCCGGCTCCATGCAATTCTTGTCCAGCATCTGAAGCTTGGTCCGGAAGCCGTCGGTATTGATGATAACCTCTTCTATCTGGGAGGAGATTCGATCGTGGCTATGAAGATCGCGGCCAGCGCCAGGGAGAATGAGATAGATATCAGTCCGTACGATATCCTTCGCAATCCAACTGTGGTTGGATGGGCGGATGCGGTTGCTGGGAATGAGAATGAGTCACAAGAGCCCGACTTCAAACCGCTTGCTGCGTTTTCACTGCTATCGGATGAGGAGCGCAGTGAGGTGATTAGTTCCTTGGCCGCCAAAGGTCTCTGCGTAGGACAAGAAAATATCGAGGATATCCTTCCTGCGGTCGACAGCCAGGCATACTATGTGTCCTCGTCCTCCGTTGTCAATTTCGCCGAGGTCTTCCCCACTGAACTGGACCCTGTTCGACTCCGGGAAGCCTGCCGTGAAGTCATATCGCGATACGACATTCTGCGGACAGTGTTTGTCAAGGCTCGCGATCGAATCTTCCAAGTTATCCTTCGCTACGTTGATTCTGAACTTTCCATGCGTGAAGTCGACGATGCTGAAGCATTCCTGACACACGAGTCTAAATCCCGACTGGTTCCCACCACACCACTGGGTTCGCTTCTGACAGGCTTCTCGCTGGTAAGGAGCACCACGAAAGACACCTCGGCACTTGTCGTGCGCATCTCCCATGCTCAGTACGACGGCGCGAGTCTACCCTTCCTGTGGCAGGCAATCCAGGCCGCGTACCAGGGGGATCACCTTCCGGACATCTCGCCGTTTAGCCATATGGTTCATTACCGGGCCGGACAGGAGCATGACAACACCGCTTCCTTCTGGCGCAAGTATCTGCAGGACGCATCTATCGCATCTGTCGACCCTCTGGGTGTCTCTCACATAACCACGCCCCCCGACGATCCCAGCGCCTCACGGACAGCTCGACGAGAACTGCCCCAGCCTGCAGCACTATCTGGAGCCACGACCGCGACGCTGGTCAAAGCAGCCCTGTCCTGGGTCCTCTCGCGCCACGCGTCCCTATCGGACATCATCCTCGGCCAGATCGCACACGGCCGCGGATCACCCATCCCCAACGTGCACCAGATCCTGGGTCCCTGTGTGACATTCCTCCCGATCCGCATCGCAGTTGACGCGCAGCAAACCGTGGCCGAATTCCTGCAGCACGTGCAGCGCCAACAAGTCGCGACAGTGCCGCACGATTCTCTGTCCCTCGGCGACATCGCCGGCCAATGCACCGACTGGCCGCCGGATATCCGCTTCGGATGCCTGGTGCACCACCAGGCGCTGCAGTCGCACGAAGCATTCGAGATGGATGGCATCCCGTCCTTCTCGAGCATTACCTGGGCCAACTCGCAGCCACCTCCGGGTCAAATCGATGTCATTTCCATTGAGCGGGACACGACGCTGGATCTGGTTCTCGCGGCGCCGCCTAATGTGATGGGGCAGAAGGAGCTGGATTGCCTGGCGGATCAACTGTCGGATGCAATTGGCTTCTTTTCTACGAGTTTGGATTCGCCTTTGGCGGCGGTGGAAGTGATGTAAACGTATAGGGTTGGGCTACTTGATGGAATTTGGCGTTTGGCGTTTGGGATTATGTTTGGGGGGATTGTTATAGTTTTGATGTATATATTCTGCTTGGTTTATCGGACACTATAGTTTTCAAGTTTAATTTATAATGCAATATCCAGTCTTCATAGCGTTGCAGCCTGTTGATCTAAACTCGACTTACTGCAATGCCCATGGTGATATACAACGCTTATGACGCTCTCCATCCCCAATATATTTTCTGACCAGCAATGTATGCTTCACTGAAACTAGAACCGACAAGTTCATCTCGTGTTGCTACCATCATAAATAATCCACCGGTCTCCTTTTGGAACAGCATGGCTGTAGACAGCATCTCCTAGCAGATTAAGTAGGTTACAGTACAAGCTGTCTTATATCTCTCTTCCAAACCCCTACAACAGGACAAGGGATCTTCTATTGATAAATATAAGACTGAGATTGAAGACCATTTATATCCATCAATATGCTTATTACTATATCATATTTCGAACCTCTGATGGATGTCTTGACGTCGCTTTGGTGCGAAAGATACAACTCCTCCGGTTCAGAACAACATAGCAGACATTGTAGAAATTAATCCAAACTACCTAGGGAATAATCAATTGCAAATCTCCTGATGACTCGTATATGCCCATCTACTATACTCAAAAGATAGACTAGAATACATCATCGCTGGTCGGGGAAACGTCATCCGCAAACTCAGATATGATTTGCCATCGACAAGTCGCCATGCTTCGTTTCCATATAACCACCTAAGGTACTCTGCTTCCAACCAATATTTTCTCGGTGTTTATTGTTCTAGCAGCTCATGATCGAAATACCACCATAATGACCAAAGATCTGGTACGCGCATCCCCCCGTCACTATCATCTCATCCCCCCGATTGACCAATTCAGACTTTCGACATCCGCTACGACAACGAACTCGCCCACGAGTACTATGGCGACGGCCACAAACTAGCAGACAAGTATGACTGACCACCTGAATACCTTAATATTTGCGAAGGCTGTCCACTAAGATCAAAGGCAGGCTTCGTGCCATCTATTCCGGTCAAAACTTGATTATCCCTAATGAATTCGAGTCGACCTTGACCACGCCGCCTATTCATTTTATGTCGTATGTGTCCTCCCGCATGGTGGAACAGGCTTGCCAGTGCTAACAGTGACTTCCGGCAGGGTAACGGGTCCGGATGATGTTGATGTCGATGACTTGAAGAAAGTCGAGGTTCCTCCTGGACTGAACGTAGAGATTCTGGACTTTACCATGTAACCTCTCCAGGTGTAGCTTGAGATCTGTCGATATCATCCCGATTCTATAATGCATCATTGACTGCTTATACTTTGAGTAACATGCTTCTCAGACCCTCCCAAGCGGCGCCATGCACCATTATGGCTATAGATTCCTTATGAATATGGTCGGCCGTTGTGAAAGAAATTATATATATTGTTCTTCTTTACAACGAGCAGCAGAGGGCCTGCAATGCAAAAGACCTACTTCACCCGCGATATAGCAGTCATATATTCGAGGACTCGCGCCAGTCAAGAGAAACACAGGACAGGATATCTATGATCTGACTGTTAAAAGTCTGGAATGTTGATACAAGATGCAAGATGACTTGTTCGCGTGGCAACCTCACCTGCATCCTTTGCTGCAGACTACTCGATGTTCGAGATCTAGTTTACAGCCAGATCTAAGTGGCAGCTTGTGAGCTCAACGCTCGCCGAGTATCGCTGGATTCTTATACTTTCTTCCTCCCGTGCAGAGTTTCCTCTGAATGATACAATGCCTGTCCGTCTATCTGCACGTTTCACCATGACAGTAGCCACAGCCACTCCCAACTCGCTTAAGCCTTCGCTAGTATATCTCACAGATGGTACACTGCATATACCTGATTCCAAAATAAATTATACCGACTGCAGCGGCCCTGGACCGATCTGCTCCTCTGCAACCTTGAACCACTCATCATCCTGCCCCTTCTCCGGTGCCGCTGCGTCTGCCACTCCGATCTGATTACGGGCAGCGGATTGAGCTGCAGGAGATTCAGCACTGCGCCGGGACTTACGAGCAGGGCTATCGCGGCGATTGCCGAGCTGGTTACACTTCAAGGCAGCACACGGCCAAAACTGGTTGTTGCTGTTTCCTCTGCGACCCCAAGAAAATCAACCGCGTCCGGGAATCGCCTCTTCCCTTTTCAAAAAAGACATTCCTACCGCCATTGGACAGGAGTAGGGCTCAGTGGCACGGTCTGAAAACACATCCGAGCCAGCATCTCCCGCCCTTCATGGTATACCCTCTCTCATGCTCTCAGTCTCACGTCTCCTGCTGAGTTCCAGCGGCAAGGTGGATCGTAGGAAACTGTGGCAGGAAGCCGAGGAGCTGACACGGGACATTGTCGAGACGTATTTAGATCACCCAATGTCGCCGGAGAAACCACCATGGACTGAGCAGGAGCACCGGGTACGCGCTCAGTTTACCACAGTTCGCGCTTTGGACGCCGGGGCCATCGGTGTCGACGACGGACTTTTTCGCGGTTGGCGGTGATTCCATCGTCCGTCATGCGTCAGCTCACCTTATGTCGGAACCGTGACCTCGGCCTCTCCATGCTTGCCTTTCTGGTGTACGGGACTGTCGCGCTGTTCTGTGCGCATGCCCGCGTCATTCACCCCCAACCTTCCCCCCCCCCCCAAGACGTGGCAGTCAGACTCGCTGCGGTCCCGTCGTCCCCAGCATCATACAAACAGCAACCTTCCATAGCAGGGTCATAATTATTGATTGGCGGCGGATAGCCGTCGTCAGCTGCAATGTTTTCCTCGGTCCAGTCCTCGGGCTCCCAGCACCGATTGATAAGAATTCTCATACTCCACATCTGATGCAACTAACACACGGGGTTATGAAGTGTCTTGCAGATTGCATGCAAGCAATAAACTAGCTCCTCTACAGTCGACTAGGGAGATTCTAGCCGTCAGCTAGCCAAAAAAAAAAAAAAAAAAAAAAAAAAAAAAAAAAAAAATATGGACTTGATATGTACCCGCTCATTTGATTGCTCCCTAGTCCCTCATTACTATGATCAAGGCAATGGACATTTTCATCCATCTTAAGGCTTAGATCATACTGCAGATACTTCCAGTCCTGCAGCCACTCCGGAAGGCGACTGGGTCGGGAGGAGAACAGTGCGGCCAAAGATGGGTATTTCCTATGATGATATTGCTGCCTGAGATGACGTGCAATATGCAGTGTAACCAGATTTCCTTCCTAGAGGACAGATAATCAGATGATATCAACTGGAAGGTTGTCCCAGGTAGACTCTGGCACTGGAGACTATCAGAACATGGCAGTTTTTCTTAGTGAAGGAAAATACGCCAGTACTTTGTAGTGCCTAGGTAATTACTTCTTTAGGAGAAACAGAAGAGTATGAAGCAATCAGTATCCTTTGCTGCTTATTGGTTGAGACCAATCACGTAGGAAATGATTCTCATTACTCAGCTCCTATATGAATAGACTGAATAGACTGATACACTCCCCCTATTATTCAAGCTTTAGTAAATACAGAGTAGTGATATGAAGATGAAGATGATATTCCCCAGACTCCAACGAAGAAACCCGGGGAAGGATCTTATCCGAACTCTTAGCCGCGGGTAAGTCTTACTCCGGACCAACATCTATCCTTTGGGTTACCGGAGTGAAGGGAAATGAGGAACATGGGACAAATCGTTTGATGCACGCTAGATCAGACGGATACCCCCCTCCCCGAACACATCCAATCCTCTCGGCATGTAGCAACCGTTGCTTGAGGAGGGAGCCGAACGATTTGCCGTATCCTGGATGGCCACCTCCCCGTCTCACTTCCTCGACCATGTATATAGACCAGCCATGGTCTCTGGATTCCTCGATGTATTCCAGACTCCATCTCCCAGACTTCCCAGAACTCTTCCATCCTCCCTCATACACACACACACATATATATATATATACACACCATGTCGTCTCACCGTCAGTTCGATCCCAACTTCACTCCCTATGTGATCAACTCCATGGGCCCCAAGGCTCCCGAGCGCGCTCGTGTGATTTTGGGCTCTCTGATCAAGCACATCCACGACTTCGCGCGCGAGGTCGAACTCACTCCCGCCGAGTGGATGCTCGGCGTGGAGTTCATCAACTCCATCGGCAAGATCAGCACGCCCGTGCGCAACGAGTGCCACCGCATCTGCGATGTGATCGGTCTGGAATCGTAAGTCATGGGCCACCAATCGACCCGTCGATCACCCCCCCCCAAAGAGACTAACGGTGGCTAGCCTCGTCGATGAGATCGCCAACAAGATCGTCACCGAACAGGGGATCTCGCCCACCTCCAACGTCATCTTGGGCCCCTTCTGGTCGCCCAACGCTCCCTTCCGGGCGCTCGGCGACTCCATCATCCAGGACCCCAACCCCAACGGCCAGATCACCTACATGCACGGCAAGCTCACCGACATGGAGACCGGCAAGCCCATCGTCGGCGCCGTGCTGGACATCTGGCAGGCCTCGGCCAACGGCCAGTACGACTTCCAGGACCCCAACCAGAGCGAGAACAACCTGCGCGGCAAGTTCCGGTCCAACGACCAGGGCGACTTCTACTGGTACTGCTACCACCCGACCCCGTACTCGCTGCCCACCGACGGCCCCGCCGGCGTGCTGCTGAACCTCATGGACCGCTCGCCCATGCGGCCCGCCCACATCCACCTCATGATCACCCACCCGGACTACGCCACCGTTATCAACCAGATCTACCCCAGCGACGACCCGCATCTCGCCATCGACTCCGTCTTCGCCGTCAAGGACGATCTCGTCGTCGACTTCAAGCCCAAGACCGATGATCCCAAGGCCCACCTCGACCTCGAGTACAATGTCAAGATGGCGCTGAAGAAGCACCACCCCAACCCGAACTCGGCTCCTCCCGTCTCGTCCTTTGAGCGCTACAACAAGGACCAGAAGAGCAACCTCTAAAAAATTTTTTGCTTTCCCTTTTTTTTTTTTTTTTTTTCCTGCCTGGTGTTGTGAAGCACTATGATATCCCGCGATCTTCTTGTTATAATAGGTGGCGCCGGCGTCGCCAATGCTTCTGATCCCTTTTGACTTGAAGCGGAATCGTCATGCATTGTACAGATTCTATATCTAAATATATAGATATATATATATATATATATATGTTTCTTTTTTATATCCACTCTGTACGATCTGCAGTAGTCACCGTACTATAAATGCTACAGTCTCCATCTTCCCGAATCCAACCGAACCCCGAAGATTTTAATCCCGCGAAGCCTGAGGCCAACATGTCATGTGCAGTCATGTGATGAATATAGAATCAATCACGTGGTGTTTCTCCACCGTGGCCAATCAGATCTCTCTTGCCAGATGGCACATTGTATACTCTTCCACAATTGATCAAGACTACTTGTTTCGTGATCCCCCTAAGATAGTATCATAACCTATGGGTGAGTTCTACACCTGTTAACTCGACACTACTGAACAGCTCCAAAATAGATGCTACCCCTGCTATGTTTCTGAGAAATGGTTTGGATGGTGATGTCATTCAACAGTGAAGCCTAACAGGCACAGAATAGATTCATCCGTTTTCCAGTATAGCCTCACAATCGGCCCATCCTTCATAGACAAGACAGAAACATAACCAAACTCTCTAACCACAAGACAAAACATGCCAATATCAACCTAGTCGCAAAACAGGATAGACAATCTCCAAACATCACATCCCATCAGATCCCCCACACATGAGCCATCACCTCCCGAAAACCAATCCTCTCCGAATCAACATTCACCGTCTTAGCCGGCCAGTGCCTCTTGCCCCCATACACACGCCAGCAACACGGGCACTGGTCCGTGCAATGGCCCAAGTTCCTCACCCTCCGCGTCGCCCTCGGCCGGCTGCAACAACCACAGTCCCTCGCACAACAACCCCCGCGCTCCGCACACTTCTTCCGGTCATGCTTCGACATGAACCACCCGGGATGCTCATGCAGCGCCGCATACGCCCGCTGCAAGGGTCCCCTGAACTTGGTGCTAGTGACCCGCTGCAGCTCGCTAGTCAGTCGCCAGTAGACGCGCTCGAGCTCGTCGATCTCATTCGCGAGGATGCGGAAGGTCTGCAGCTCCTCGTCGGAGAGAGGATGGTGTTTGGCCTGGTGTTCGAGGCACGCGTACTGCTCCTGGATGCGGATCTCCCACTGCACGCACTCTCTGATCTTGTAGTCGAGGCGGATGGCCTGGTGGGTCCAGAATTTGGAATTGCAGTTGCCCAGTTGGAGGTAGTGTTCGGCTAGACGCAGCGCTTGGGCTGTTTTGAAGAAGCCGGCGCGTTCGATTTTTCGTTCGAGCTTGTCCATTGGTATTGGCGGAGGTGGATGTAGAGGTTTTCGATTTGAGAGGTGTGGAGGAGACCCCGGTTGATGTGGTGATCAAGCGCAGGAGAGAAATGTGTTGGTATTCAGATTACTTTGGCAGGTTTGATCAGAAATATGATCTTTTAGCCAGTGCGCAGCGATTGTGGTAGCTGTGGTTGGTAAGTTGGAGAGACACCTCGAGCAGCTCGACCAGGGGCTATATATGCTCATAGTTGAGGGCGCAGGCAGATGCCAGGTTCCCTTCAATGACTCTATCACCACGGCATCTTCCGTTGATTCAGGAGTGAAGATGAAGGTTTCCGTGGTTAAGGAGATTTTCATGCAGGCAGCAATGGAGGAGCATGCATGACAGTGGAAGAATTCACTAGACAGGTCTAAGAATTGTGAAGGGGTGTGAAGGAGTATGTGAATGAGTGTAGAGAAGAGTCCCAGTAAACTGACCCATTGATGTAAGGTGAATTGAGCTTAATGTCCCTGTAGGTCGTACCTACCTCATTCAGAGAGGAGCGGCGTATCTTCTTTCATGAAGAGTCCAGCCCTTGCTCTTGCGACTGAAGACAGTCCATTACTCCACCCTCGACACTAGCTCAAGGAATAGTTATAGCGGCACGGCTGTTTCTTTCTAGGCTCCACGGCTTAATTGACTTTGCCATTCATTCAGATGGTTTGATTAGATCCCTCTGCTATTAACAGCAGCTCCGAGTTTACTTCAGACTGTACATGTGCCGTCTCTCTAGTAAAGAACCATAAGAGACGCAACTCGGTAGATACAATTTAGTGATCATGCTGTTCCAGAAACATATTGCTATTGCTTATTAGTTCAGGCTTCCTTATTGCAGCTAGTCCAATGTTGATGCTGGTGGGCAAACACATAAAGATGTTAGGGAGTTCAGGGCTAAGAGACAATAACATCCGTTTACATGTTCTGTTCTACCTGTCAAGAGTCAAGGAGCATTCGTCCCCATCACCATGATCCATCGACGGTCGACTGCTTCCATAGCAGCGCAATCTCGAAGGATTTTCTATCGATTCTAGAAGATCACACAGGTCGTCATGCTTTGTACCAAATATCCAGTGTTGTTGTTTAATTTAGGGCTAGAGACGATCAGCATAATTAAAGCTACGCTTGGATCAGCGACGAACCATACTGCGCCACATTTGCCTTGGGCGTCAAAATAAGCATTTGGCTTGTAACATGGCGTACATCATCACACGACTGATCAATCTATCATCTATCATTCTCTGTCTTTCTTGATGGGTTCTTCTTCTCATGAATTGCATTGGAATCCATGAGCATATTATTCCATATGGGTACATCTTGCCTTTTCCATTAAACAAAATAAAGCTAAGTTTCTCAACAGCTGGTCTTGTAGCTCAGTTGGTTAGAGCGTGGTGCTAATAACGCCAAGGTCGCGAGTTCGACCCTCGTCGGGACCATCTTTTTTTCTTTTCTTTTCCTTCGTCGGCTTCATACGACGTCTATTCTTTTTCATCTTTTTTTTTAAATAAATCAAGGTGATAAGGGCTAGTTCAACTATAATCTTTAGAGTAAAAGATTACATAGTTGTGTTGTATTATTCTCTATACACGATATATATCCGACAGAAAATCGTCTATATCTATGAGGAAAGATCGCGGTATCATGATTCATAGAGCTGAGATGCCCTGTCGCTAACAGGGACGCTAAAAACGAATCATGGCGAGGGTATAATGCAGAAGGAATGAGTGATGAGTGTCCAAACAGTCGAAAGAGAAGATTCTGGCTCAATAAAACAAAATAAAAAAACAAAAAAAAAAAGATGACAAACCAAGTCGTGATGTCACTCCAGTCCATCACATCACCCAACCATCTGCGTCCTCATGGTCTGTTCCGCCAGCGAACCCAGTTTCCGGCTCGGGACGAACCTGGTATATTTGCGACGTTTGTTTTTGTTGTTGTTATTGTGATTGTGATTGCAGGATGTGACCTGTTCTTGAAGCCCCTTGTTAGAGGCTACGTAGCCGTTCGAGGGCGTGCGGGTTGGCCCGTGGATGTCTGGATGAGAGAGGGCCGAAACACGGCATCGCAGCGCCATAGCCCGCATGGCCGCAGCAACGGAGTGTCGGATGACGGAGGAGGAGTTCTCCATTGCTTTTGGTTTTGATCTTGGTGTGCGTGTGGATGTGTGGCGAGAGCTGGATGTGGACGAAGAGATAGAGAGAGTATCTGCATCCTCGTCGTCGTCCTCGTCGAAACGGAAGGTCGTCGCGCGGCTGCGGATCGTATCGTGGGCCTCCTCCATGGATCGCCGGAGGAGAGACTGGTGGGCCACGCAGCGGCGCAGATCAGGGTTGTGGCCCGCGACCTCCTGTCTCAGCTTGTCGCGCGAGATAATGGCGATGCGGCAGGGGAGTAAGGAGATGCTTTGGCGGGCGATGGGGGGATGCGCGTGTTTAGACGGGAGGCATGGTGGGAGAGGATGGAGGCAGATGGGAGAGTCTCGAGTGGCACGGACATGTTTCGCCGTCAGGCTTGAGGACACCGCATTGAAGTCTACTTGATTCTTTGATCTGATGGAGCTGAGTGGTTTGGCTTCCCTTGGTGGTTCTTGATGAGGTACTTATATGGTGATGTTCTTCGAGAAGTAGAGCTTGGAGCTGGGGGGTTCTCACAGCCCAAAGGGGAAGTCTATGGACACCGAGGATTCGGCCGAAGCGTATAGCATCCTGATTTGCTGGGAAGAAGATCAAGGGCCAGTCGGGTTCGAGACTTTTCCTCTTGGCTCAAGGGATAAAGACACATGGGAGAGGAACGGCTGGGTTTGTCCGTAGTGGCGAAGGGGAGTGGGACCTGGATTGTATCATGGACGTGGCGGGAGACGCCAGTTTTGACTAATTGAGGTGTGCAGCTCCCATGGTACTACAGTATCTTTGATCAATCACCATCGATCTGGCGGACGGACATGCCGAGTGCTTCTGCTCTAGATGTACGGATTCTGTGCTTGCTCAGCACTCGAGCTGCTCCTGGTGAGTTTGTGGATGGGCATTTCCGATGATCCACCGGTCTCGACGTAACTAACTTTTGCTGATGCTGGTAGTTCCGAGGTTTCCATGCCCTGTTATTTGCATCACGATAGGTCTATTGAATCATCTATCCGTGGGATGGTGGCCATGTCCTGAACCTACTCGGATGTACCCGCAGGGAGGCTTCATTAAGATATTTCATTCCATCAAACAAAAGGATCTAACATGCGCCTTGAAGCTATTCATAACTCTATAGTCATACTTAGTAAATACTTGTAGGTGTTTCACCGGGGGATCTCCGCCGGTCTCTCGACGTATTCTCGGACACTCGTGATATCATTTTACAACCATGCCCACAGCACCATCCCCAGCAACAAGGCCATTGTCGGTCTCGACGTCGACGGGCTACTCGATTTCTTGGGAGAGGAATCCGAGGAATTGCCGGAAGTCTTGTCCTCCGCCATCGCACTCCCCACCCATGCATTCCAGTTGTTGAAGCCCCCGTTCGCCTTGCAGTCGGTCGTGATCGACTTGCCCTTCATCTCCGCGATCGTCTTGTCAGATCGCGAGATGGTGACGATGACTTCACCCGTCTCGCCGTCCAGGGGCACACTCCCGTAATACATCCCTTCATCTTCATCGGGGGTATCCGTCCAGCTCCCCTTCGTCTCCTTGCCCCCGATACTCACCCTCACATCTGCCGGTGACTCCAGCAGCGCCGTGTAGAAGATGTGGTCCTGGAAGATCGTCTCGGGGCTCGACGCAGTTTTCCCCTTCCCGGACTCATCGCCGGCAGTGGTGTTCCCGCTCGAACACGCCGAGCCAGGGTTCACACGATACCACGCGACAACCCCCTCACTCTCCAAGCTCGCATCCTCGCCCCCACTCTTATACAGGTCAATCATATACGGCAGAAACGCCCGCCAGCCGTCATGCGGCATGTCCTCGGCGTAATTGAACGGCGCGTGGCCAATGCTGAAGATCCCCAGGTCATCCTCATGCATGGGGCCGATGTAGTGTGACTCGCCGTAGTCGTTCCACGTGATGATCTCGACGTACTCCGGGTCGATGTCCAGCACCTGCTGCCAGCGGTTGTACCAGAGCTCGTCGCCGCGCCAGGCCCAGTTCTTCTTGAACTTGGGCAGGTTGGTGTAGAACCACGGCGAGACGGGCATGATGTACGGCCGGCCGGCGAGGGCATCGACGTAGGCCTCGTCGACGGAGGTGTTCATGGCGTGGGCGCCGGCCGGCCAGGCGGTCCAGCTCATGAGGCCGTCGATGACGGGTGAGGCCGCGGCGGCTTTGATGCCCAGCGACGTCCAGTCCGGCAGGAAGAAGAACTCGGACTGTGTGTTGTTGCGTACGTTGCGCCAGAGGCTGGCGTTCTGACCGCCCTCGAAGGTCGAGACGAGGGGTTTGTCGCCGCGGTGGCGGTAGTAGGCGGTGCCGGTGACATAGTTGTCGATGACATGGATGATCTCGTTGGCGGGCCACTTGGGGTCCTGGCCCATGTCGAAGGAGAGGAACATGCTGAAGTTATGGCGGTGGGCCACGGTGAAGGCATCGTTGAGGAGGTCGAGGTAGTTGTGCAGCCCGTAGCCGATGTTCAGGGCGAAGGCGTCGATGTGCGCTTCCTGCGCGATTTTGATGTCGTTGGCCCATGTATCTTGCGTGAAGTTGGCGGCGTTGGCTACCTTTTCTGGCTGGTTAGCATAGGCTTTTGAAATAAGCGATGAGGGGGAGGGGGGGGGAGTGGAGAGATGTACCATGAAGTGGGCAAAGACGGCTCTGGCCTGCGCATGGCCGGCGGCGCAGAACAGCCCGAGTAACGGCGACAACTTCATTGTCGCTGAGTGCTTTCCACTGTGGTGTGGTCTCCAGCAGGGATATCCGGATGTCCGAGGTTTAAGAAGGATGGAAGGGAGAGCGAGGGAGAGACATCAGCCTCCACTGACCTCACCTCTCCAGAGCCTGATCAGGCCGTGGTCTCCATTCGACGGATTCATTATCTCCAGGTCGCTTAAAGAAATATCGTGTAGATTTGAGCGGTGAGGCCGGGTATGGCAAAGGAATTCAGGCCGATCATATTCGTCCAGCGCCATCCTTAGCCGTTGTCGACGAGACATTATCAGTGGCCGGTCAGAGTCCGTTAGGCCAGCAAACGCATACACTGCCATCCCTTTCTGCGGCAACTGAGACTGACAGATGCATCAAGGTTTGGTGGCTGCGTCTTCCGTTAGCTATTCATGCACTGGGTTGAGTTTTCCGAGTTGTTCGATGCTGAGTTGGATGTATCACTTCGATATCCGAGCTTCCCTTGCGTTATGCTTACCCACTAAGAACCCTACGCTCGTTAGAATTTACCCTATCCTTCAAACTGTTCTTTATCTTCTCCGTGGGCTTACTGTGTTCCTAGAATAGCCTGCACTGAATCACTTTATCTCGCTATGTCCTTTTTCTCCCGTTTTGCCTCAGCAATTCCTCCGTCGTTCAATGAAGACGGCGAATTCGGTGCCACTGGCCTACCACCTATGTACATGTCATGCTGACTCCCACATCATTCAGACGTGTTCGCTCTTGCTTCTCTCCTGGCACTCAAATGTGCGTCTTGGGCACGAGAGCCGCAATCTAGGCCGTTCGCCTGAGACTCAGTAACCATGTCAGTCGGACCCTTCACGGCCATCAAAACCTTCCGGGCTCTTATATTCAAATATACCAAGGATACCGCCCCGCTGTTGCTATTTGCGTCTTTTTTGTCTCACCTGTTCTATTTTCGTATGGCTCCGGCTCCTTCCGGCCACTGAGCAATTTTCCAAGACCGCCGTATACGAGCTTGGCCAGTTATCCTTGTATTGGGGATTCTTGAGCGTGGTGTGAACTTTGGGTTTGTCAGAGGCTCGTATGGCGTGAGACCACGCGGCACGCCTCTTGTGGCAGCGGCAACAGACGTTATCAGAGACATTACCATGCGCTGTCTCTGTTTGTTTCCATGCGCGGAGGGTCCGACCGACTGTGGCTGACCCAGAGACCTGGGTCATGATCTGGCGAGTATAAAAGACAGGAATATTGGGTTGCCAACGGCTACTGATTCTTGGAAATGCAGCGGTATGCTCATGTAGCAACAGTGACGGTGTTGGTGCCAGAATTTTGTCGTGACGTGAGTTGCAAGGATTGATATCTGGCAAATCAGATTAGATTAGACTCGCTAACGGCTAAGTCGATCTATGTCCCTACTCCTTGGATTTCAAATCGCACAGAGGGCTGAGAGGGATACGGGTTTGGACTGAGAGTTTGAGACAAGTCTGGATTTCCTATTGGGCGTCAGGGTCTTCCCAAGTTCCCAGAGAGACGGCCTCAGCCTCGTTTCCGTAGTAGCTGAAACGCAGTGTCAGTATTGGCTGATCCAAGGCCAATGTCTCACTAATCAACTCGACGCCTTCAAAGCACTCGCATTTCTTAGAGCCTCGCGCATCACCACATAAGTCGGCCTACTGCATGTTTCATTCCCAGCCTATAAATAACAAATATCAGAATGGATCACCTTGTTCCTTCCTCGAGGATTATTCTCATCATAACGGCTCAAAGTCCCTGCCTGATTACCCATCAACTATGATGGAGGAGATTTCCACGGCTACCCCGAACGTCAGGGCTGGGGCACTCAAACCCTCGCCGAATAATGACAGGCCATATTTAGCCTATTATATTTCTTACCCAGACCGTTGAGATATCTTGGCATTTGCTATGGACGATACGGACAAGCCCCCGCATGATGATCTTATTAACCACCGCTTCGAAGGACTCCATGGAGCGCCGACTAAGAAACATACATCGAGCAGATGAGCTGCTTGAAGCTCTTTGCCTTTGACGAGGAATGAACGCAGAAGAGGACAGTAGGCTAGCATTGCACGCAGCCACGACGTCTCTAGACGTTCCTCATACTGAAAACAGCCCCCGGATTCCATCACCGGCGGGTGATTCTATCGGAATGTCTCCTCGGAGAGATGGCGCTATCGTACATCTAGAGCTACGAGCTACAGGCACATAGAAAATTATATCTCAATCTTGCCGCAGCAGTCAGTTTGCGGGCTGCTGGGCCACAACGGCTGGCGTCCGTCGGATATCTTGCCGATGATGGAAAGAGTTTAACGCGGCAGGATGTCTGTTGATGAATGCATCGGGAGCGACCGTCCCCAGATCAAGGGCTCTGGCCAACTGTCACCCGGCGGGAAGCCCCAGATGCATGCAAACCTACTGTCGCTTTTGGAATCTGGGGGAAAGTACCTACACCACAAGAGCTGCTCGGGACGTTGTGCCAGAGCTGGGTACCTTGCCCCAATTCTATTTCTGTTCTATCCTCACTCTTATCTACATCCTCGAGTATTAAATATACTTATAAAGCCGCAGCAGATAACAACGTCGTTCTATTAAACCAATCCCTCGCACTTATCCTCCCAAGTAGAAGCAGGGACCTATAATCAGCTTCGTACAGGATGGTACAATCTATATTCAATGAGGGTAGTCTGTGGTACTGTTGGCCCGGCATCAGAGCAACAGGGATAACACTCTCTTCATGGCCTGCCTCAATCTATCAAAAGATATCCATGTTAGGGATTAGAGGGTGTGGCGCGATCGATGTTACTTTATTTGCAACCAAGCCAGCAAATCCACAATTCCTGACTGAGCATGCGATGAAGAAACAAAGTCTCAGAAACTACCTGGAGTACATGGCCATGGATCGTCGCCAGTCACTTTGTGGCTGAGAAGCTTGTTCAAAGGGCTCGAGCGCACGGCTTACCCACTGGCACTATGACATCTCGGTATGGGTTTCTTAATTGGTCCCAGCAAGAAATCTCTGACACCTGTTGGAGTGAGAGGTCCCTGGTATTCTTCTGTTCACTCGGAAATGGAGGTTCCTTCATTATGGTCTTGATCAGGGGGAAGAGGTCCTAATGCACGTAGTATAGGGGGATATTGCTCACTAATTCTGCTTATACACCCTGTAGAATATATTTTTATTTCAACGATATACCGGTTAACCCATACTACTCCGTATATATTGATGTTTTCATTCAGTAATCACTATATCCGTGGTATATGAAGTTAAGACTGAACACCAGCATGGTTTACTGCGCCAACCCCCGTTTAGTGATGTTTATTGGGCAACTCAACCTAGGGCAATCATCCGTGATGATGCACTAGTGTTGGAGCATGACATTCGTGAGTGGTTAGGTATCAATGGCGTCCTATCAAGAGGGACATGCTCAGTGCAGCTTTGGTCTGCCCTTCAGACTTCCTTCGCCGAGTCGCTGTTCGAGGGTACGGTATCACACCAAGGAAGGAATTGGCTGAGTTGGGCTTCAACGCATCGGAGACACGTCTACAAGAACTACTGTTAATAATGCAGCAGTAGATGCGGGGGGGGGGGGGGAATAAAAAAAAAAAAAATCAAAAACTAGGTCTAGTGAGCTCGGGTCATGGACACCTATCAAGTCGTGGGATTACCGAGATATTGCACGCCTGATTCTAACATGGACTGGATTAGTGGATGAAGGACTGTACATCAGGAATGGACAAAAACTGTCATGCAAAAAATCCGAGCGAGAAGCAAGACCGGTATATACTCTCTGAGATACTTGTCGTTTCTGGTTGAAGGTCCACCTCTGCTTGTCGTATTTCTTGGGGCCTGCCAACCGGGTTGACAAGAAGTCCGTCGATCTGGGACTGGATTCAAACGGGTGGTGATTATCATTAATATTGTTCATTCTCGCATCTGACAGCCTCATCGGCCAGGGATCTACCCATGACAGTTCCTCGTCTCATTGCGTTCGGTATCCGAGGCCTTTCGATTTCCCCCCTTTCCCACTCGACCAGATCTTCGTCTCGTATGTCTGCGAGTGCTCCGCTTTGAACGGCGACACGAAGACTGGGATCACCCCGGGGTTCTTGAGTGGCACCCGGGAACTACTAGAGATGGAGGCCGTATCGGAGGAAGCGGTGGTAGTAGTGGTGGAGCTCACGCGCCCGAAACTCATCGGGGAAGCCGGTGTGTCGTCCGCAGATGCCGGCCGGGAGTTGTTGGAGCTGCGAATGGACAGATGCGAGACGCTTTTCTGGTCGGAGACGGCCGAGGCGACCTCCTCCCTCTCAGAAACCGCGGGTTCGGGCTTGGGTATCTCTTCCCCGTTCGAAAACTCTTCCAGATATTCCTCGCCGTCGCGGATGTGACACCTGGCGATCAGATCGTTCTGGATACAGAGGATCTTGCTGAGAGAGCGGACCAATGCGAACTTGAAGGCGACGGTCATCTCCTCATGCAGGAAAATCGTCTCGAGAAGCAGCTCTTTCAAGTACCCGAGACAGGCATTCATGTGGATATACTCGATCGTCAAAGGGTGCAATAAGATTTTCCCCGTGTGCATCGTCCTGTTCCATAGACAAATGGAGTGATCAGTTGGCCCGCGCTGATAGTCCCAAAGCGCCAGAAAGGGGGGAAAGAAAAAAGGACACATACCCGACTTTCTCCAGGTACTGCCAGTACTCGATCTGGCTGGGGTCCGAGAAGAAGCGCGTCAAATACCACTTCCAGAAGATCTTGCGCCGTTGGACATGCGGGCTATCGATGGTAAAGTAATCGTCGACCTGGACCTCGGAGCTTGTACTTCGCGTACGCAGGGCGCGCGCCGTGATGTCGAACTCGAGCATTTTCTCGTAGAGGCGATGTGTCAGGCCTGGGATGGCGGCTTTGAGGTATCTCGCGCCCTTGTTGAAGGTTGTAATGTCATCTGCATGGCGTTCAAACAGTCAGTTGAGATCTCAGCTGGCTTTTCCGAGCTCGCAGCGAACCTCGAGTGAAATTTATAAACGCCTGGATGTACGCCATGCGTTTTGGGAAGCTCGTGTACAGATCTTTGCGTCGCGCATGTTGGATATTCGGGATGTGATCGGAAAAGGGCATCTTTGTTTCTTTCTTTCTTTCGCTCTCGCTCTCTGTCTCTGTCTCTCTGTCTGTCTCTCTGTCTCTGTCTCTCTCTCTCTCTCAAGGGAATTGACAAAGGATCCAGGTGTTTTTTTTTTCTGTGTGTCCACGAGGCTTTACGGATTGTCAGTGCCAGCGAAGTGCATGCGTCAGCATACTCTCAGAATTATTATATTCGATAGGATCGGTCGGGGCCGTGATCGAAGGCGAATATATTTCCTGTGCCGTTCCTCTGACAGTGGGTCTCCTCTCTTTTAGGACCTGTTGGGTCTCAAGGAAAAACCGGCCGAATAGACTTAAGGAATAGATGGGTTAACTATGGTCTGACTGTCACTCTGTCAGTAGTTACTCAGCGGGTCAATTGCTGGAGCAGCAGAAATAGGATTAAATTTTCCACATGCGAGCAGTCTGTCGACGGTTCAGGAATCAGGACACGCGCATAATGTACCTAGAGGCATGACAGCCAAGATCGCGTAGAACCATTGGAAACCGAGATTCCTGCTTCCTGCGTGATCTCCCCCCGGTTGTGGTGAAATTCGATGCAAACGAGGCCCCCCCCCCCCCCGAGTGGAGACCGGTGCTAATCTCTGGATAGTGGACACTGGACACAGATCTAGGATTGGAGATGAAGTGCCTCATTGGTCCCATCTACTCCCGCCGGACACGATCTTTTGGGCCGTCTCGTGGACTAAGGACGCATGGAGGTGATGCAACACCCAATGAACAAGCAGGTGGCGGCCTGAATAAATTGGATTAGATTAACGGCTTCCTTAGCAGTTGACCCCGGATCCACTGAGCAATTCCTGCCGTCGAACCAGACTTTCTGGTTGCGACTGATTTCAGCTACGCCGGCAGCAGATTCCAGGGATTCCCATGGATCAGAGCAAGTCGACTCGGGATACACATGGTAGAAATGGCATGATCTCGGGTCTTCATCCTTTGCCCTCTCAGCCGTCTGCCAGCAACATGGCAATCCCCCATAGCAGAGACAGCAACATCGGTCATGGACTTCTTCGGTGGGAGAGATATAGAGTCCTTGTGAACTACATTGTACCTCGTCAGGCACTCATGTTACTATACTACTCGGCAGCCCGGGACTTGGAACTTTGGAAGAGAGGTTAACCCCCACAGAATCGCGATCTTCTTGGACAGCCAACTAACTAGTTACCAGAGAACCGATCCTGCCGTCCACGACCCAGGCCTTAGCGACCTTTAAAAAAAAAAAAAAAAAAAAAAAAAAAAAAGTTGATAAGCAGACAGCCAAAGCGGGACACAAAGCTGAAAGGAACAGAAGCTAGATATGCAAGAGCACGGTGATAGATTGATAGTGCCATAGTGGCCTGGCTGGCTGGCTGTGAAACCTCTCTTGATCTGATCTACGGGCTGGCCGATGGCCTGGTACAGTGGTACTGGTACTCGGTAACCTGGTGCTCCGTACGGAGTACTCCGTCGAGCGTAGACTGTAGACCCGTCAGGATCCGGTACCCCTGCTGTGCTAAGTCGAGCTAACCCTGTTTCTGAGGCCCGAGGCAAGCCCATTTGACCCTCATCTTTCCCGGCTGGAAAAGGATTCAGCCAAATTTTGCTCTCCACCCGAGGTCGAAGGGCACGTGCTGTTCCTAGTTCTACTCTACCTAGCTAGTAGTCAACTAGTAGTAGATAGTAGATACTATTTGCCATGGGCCCATGATAGTGGTTACGCTTTGCCCCCTGTATAGGCATAATATAGTCAATTCCCAGCGAGGAATTAGTTCCGTGTTGGACCCGAGCCCAACAGCACATAACTACGTGATGCTGACATGCTATATTGCTATCCTTTTAGTGTTCGTCCTCTCCGTCAGCTAAAGGATTCATATCAAGCTAGAACATGCGAGGACGATCCTTTAGTTGACAGCAAGACATGATGATCCCAGTGGAAAAAGGAGTCCTCGTCTCCATTCCCTTTCTTGTCCTCGCTCCTCTGCTCTGGAAATAAAGCCATGAAGAAATATGATTGTCCAGATGTCTGACTCTGGCATGGGCCCTTGTGGGGCGCTGCTCGTCGCACTGCATTCCTGCACAGACCACCTCCTTCTGGAGTTCAGTCACAGCCTCACAGAGAGGGAGAACTGGGTCGGTTATTCGGTTTGGAAGTAGACCAGTCCATACTCCCTAGTCATGTTCGACTGTTGTAACCTGCATCGGGAGGGCGATCCAGCATGGCCCCCAAGTCTCGCGTGCTCCTGATCGGCGCTGGAGGAGTCGGCACCATCGCTGCACTCAATCTGGAGCGCGGGGGGGTTGGCCGAAGTGACCTGCGTCCTGCGATCCAATTATGAAAGTGTGGTGGCCAGGGGATACGAGATTCTATCCCTGTGAACACGGCCATCTTCGCCATTGGCGGGCCGACCGCCGGTAATCTGTCAACCATTCTATTCCAACAAATTCAATATGATGGGCCTAATTCGCATCCCATCCCAGTCTTAAATGCTGTCCCCCATGTGGCGCCTGACGAGAAGCGCCAGTTTTTCCGACTACATCGTGTGCAACCACCAAGAACATCCCCGACGTCGGCCCCTCAATCTGTGAGATCGTTGCACACCAGCACTGACTCCCGGCGTTACCACGATTGTCCTCATCCAAAACGGGCTGAACATCGAGAAAACCATTCCTGGCTCGTTTCCCGCAGAACGCCATCCTCGCTGGCGTGAGCATCATCGACGCCCACGAGATCGCCCCGGGTGGGGGTTGATCGAGCAGAAGGAGAAACGACCACCTGCGCATCAGCACGTTCTGCAATGATCTTCTCGCAGCGGATATCCAGCGCGAGGCTGCGGAGCGATTCGTACGTCTCTACGGTGCAGGCGGCAAGACGGATGTCCGCTACGAGTCGGACTGGAAGCGCGGTCGCTGGAGAAAGCTGGTCTTCAATGCAACCGTTCAATCCCATATGTGCTCTGACGAGCGCGAACACGGGCCATCTACGAGTCTCCGGCAGGGCTCTGGATTCCTTGGTTATCCCCGCGATGTAGGAGGTGGTCAACACTGCTCGCGCTGCGGGAGTCGAGCTCCCCGGGGATGTCATCGAGACGACGATCCGCATGTATCCGAGCGAGAGCCAGATTTGCCCTAGCATGCAGGAAGATATGGAAAGGGTATGTGTTGTGTGAAATGGCCTCGAGATGAGATCCAGAGAACTGACCAGTTCCAGGGCAATCTTCTCGAACATGAGAACCTTTTCGGGGAGGTGGTCCGCGAGGCCCAGAGACGAAGTGTCCCCACGCCTATTCTATCCGTGCTGTATGAACTCTGCTCGGCTGTTCAGTGGAGGGTACAGAACGAGAGCAAGCATCGTCGATAGAACATTTAGTGTATACCAGTAGGTAGTCTAGACTCTACGCCTTTACTGAGCAGTTGACTGTATCTCAGGAAGACCCTGTGCAAAGCGCCCTCAGAGTCATCAAGAAAGCCAGTTATCTTGATTCCTTGAAATCTTCTCCATTATTTCATAGAAAAAACAAGATACTTCACTGTTGGCCTCCGGATAGCTTCATGTGTGATTTATGGTATTCTATAAGCCAGTCAGGTGCCTCAGGGGATATGTATGATCACTACGACAACTACTCTTTCCTTGTTATGATATTATGGCTTTTATCAGCTGACTGATATTCTATTCTCTCTTAAATAAGCTGAGAATGTGTTTCAAAAATGGATCCTTTTTGATTACTTGGAGGCGCCACTAGGGGGGGAGTATACTACTTCCAGCCAGTCTTACAGTGCAGTGAGAAAATGGCCAGAACACCTCTATTTTGTCCGATGTCCATATGCATTGACACGGACTTGATTCAAATGAAACTACTACGTAAGTCAAAAAAAAAAAAAAAAAGAAAAGACAAAAAAAAGAAAAGATTAGTGCGTTAGCTGGGAGTCGAACCCAGATCTATTGCTTGGAAGGCAATAATGCTAACCGCTACACCACTAACGCCGGATGTGGCAAATTCTTCCCAACTTAGACTTACAATCGTGGAAAACGGTATTGGAAGCCAATTATGCTTTAATTACTATCCATATATGTAACGTCCTCCATGCGTGATAGAGGGAAAATCACAACACCTCACCCAGCATCTCTAGCAGATCGCATGCGTCTTACCCGTCTTGCCCTGCAGCGAGTGCTTCTCATTCTGATAAACCGGGGCGGCCTGGCGATCAACCAACGGCTTATTCTGGTGTGCCGCGCGTCTAAAGATGAAGAAAATCAAGGGTCAGCCCAACACACACTCCGCAGTCGAGAGAGAAAGAAGAAGAAGAAGAAGAAAGATCCAACATACTCCATGTACTTCTGGATCATCTGCGCGTCCATGTCGTCCAGCGACTTCATCGCCATCTTGATATCCGCAATCAGCGCCTCGCACCGGTTCATGCTGAAGTCATCCCGCAGCACCACGCGCATCATCTTGAGGTTATTCGCCTTCGGCGCCATCGTGTACGCGGGAACAATCCACCCGCGCTGCCGCAGGACGTGCGCCAGGGCGTACTCATCATACAGCCTGTCCTCGTTGGGCGGTAGCCGGTACGCGACCAGCGGGAGGTTGTTGCCGCCGCTGTCGCTCATGATGATGAAGCCGAGGTTGGTGAGCTCGGCGGCGAGGTGGTCTGCGATGCGGGAGAGGGTGTTCATGATGGCGCGGTAGCCGTGCTTGCCGAGCCGGAGGAGCTGGTAGTACTGGCCGATGATGTTGGCGGCGCCTTTGGAGAAGTTGAGGGTGAAGGTTGCTTGTTCGGAGCCGAGGTAGTTGACGTTGAAGACGAGGTCTTGCGGGAGGTATTCGGTGGAGCGCCAGAAGACCCAGCCGATGCCGGGGTAGACCTGTGAGTGTTTAGATGGGGGGAATCATTCCGGGGTGAGGGGGGAGGCATGGGGCAGGGAAGCGATCGCACCAGTCCGTATTTGTGGCCGGAGATATTGATGGACACGACCTTGGGCAACTGAAAGTCCCATTTCAGCGACGGGTTGACGAACGGCGCCACGAACCCGCCGCTGGCAGCGTCCACATGGATCGGGCAGTCGATGTTCCGTTCAGTCAACAGATCGTTGATCGCCTTGACATCCTCGTACTGGCCGGTATACGTCGTGCCGAGGATGGTGCAGATGCCAATGGTATTCTCATCCACCATATCCACTGCTTCCTGCGGGTCGATCACAAACCGGGTCTCCGTGCAGTAGACATATTTCTCCTCGACGTCGAAATACCGCGCCGCCTTCTCCCAGCAGACATGCACGGCCGTGTTCATGATGAGGTTCGGCCGCGAGGCATCCTTCCCTTCGGCCTTGCGGCGGTTCTGCCAGCGGCGCTTCATCGCCAGCGTCGCCAGCATGATGGCCTCGGAGGAGCCGATGGTGGATGTGCCAATGGCGTCTTGGGCATCCGGCCCGTCGGCCGTGGTGGGCGCGTGCAGCAGCTCCGCGATCATGTTGACGCAGCGGTTCTGGATCTCGGAGGTTTGCGGGTACTCCTCGAAGTCGATGAAGTTCTTGCTGAGGGCGTCGGTCATGAGGTTCTGGACTTCGTCTTCCTGGGTGCTGTTAGTGCTTCCTTCGTCTCGGGATCGTCATCTCCCATCGGTAGCCAGTAGCGAAACTCACCATGTAGGTCGTGACAAAGCTTGCCAAGCTGCGACGGTCAATCAATCAATCAGCACATATCTATCACTGGATCCTGGTTTCCAGGCACGTACTTTAGCATTGGATTCCCGTCCAGACTCAGCTCATCCTTGACAAGCCTGTACACCACCTCCGGGGGCATCTCCTTCTCGGCCATCTGGTGCCGCGGCAGGTCTTCGACAGCGAACCGCGTCCCGTAGACGAAATCGGTCACATCCTTTGTGTTTGCATGGCGGCGCGGGGTGGTGCGCTTCTGGACTCGACTGAGGTGCACCATTTTTGATTTCTAGGAGTTGGTGATTATACTCTTGAGAGGCGAATGGTAGTAGCCACGTTCTGGGTATCTGGATTTATATAACATGGTACATGATGGCAGTTTGACAGGTCGTATTGACTTGTATGGATGACCTCACGACTGTGGTATGCTGGTCATAGTGGTGATCGGTGGAGGGTGTGTCAGGTACAAAGGACTTAACCTTGGGAATGAAACAAGGCGTACATCATACTACTTTTTAGCGAGATAAGATCAAATGCAATAATAGATGAGATTGATGAGAGATGATATACGTAGGGAGGTGAAAAAAAAAAAAGAAAAACCAAAAAAGAAATCAAGTGAGGTCGTGCTCGGAATCGAACCAAGATTGCCAGAATCAGAATCTGGAGTGATAACCATTACACTACACAACCCTGCTTGTTGAAGAAGACAACATTGTAAGAACCTATATACAGCAACCAGACTGTTCATTAAACCTTCACGTTTTTATCTTTCTAGCAGGTTTTTGAGCTTCAGGATTGAGGTGAGTTTATTTATCATATCTAAATTTGACCTGCTTTATGGGATTTGTTAAATACAGGTGCTTTAGCTAAGTTTGTTGGCTTCGAGGAATCATGAGCAGTGCTTGGTTCAGAGATATATATCTAACCACATCCGTTGATTACTGGTATGCAGCGCACTGTGAGTTCTGAAGTGGAAGATTGGATGCCATGACTGATAGAAATGTAATAGGTATGATACTAGTGAGATAAAATAAATGCTTACATGCGCAGCCAAAAGCCAAAGCCAAAGCCAAAAAAAAAAAAAAACCAACAACCTCAAAGTATGCTCACTCTCCATACTGCACTGATCAATCCCTCACCCGCCGCAAAACCTCCCGATTCAGATGCTCAGGAGACACCGACTGGATCCCCGACAGATGCAGCGTAAGATTCAAATCACCCAGAATACATCGGAGCACATGCGACACACCCGCCTCACCGGCAATCGCCAGCCCATACGCATACGGCCGGCCGATGAGCACCATCTTCGCCCCAAGCGCCAGCGCCTTCGCGACATCCGCGCCCCCACGCACCCCAGAATCAAACAACACCTCAATCTGCCCGCCCACCGCATCCACAATCTCCGGCAGCACATCCAGCGAGCCAATCCCGCCATCCTGCTGTCTCCCGCCGTGGTTCGAGACCACGATGCCCTGCACGCCGGCCTCGACCGCGCGCCGCGCATCCGCCACGGTCTGGATCCCCTTCAGCACAATCGGCCCGTCCCAGTGGTCCTGCAGGAACTTGATGTCCTCCCACCCGTGGCTCAGCCCGGGGAAGATAGTCTGCGCCCACTCCGACGCCGCGGTGCCCATGTCCTCCTCGATCTCGACGCCGTGCTTCTCGCGGAACCGCCGGCGGAACACCGGGTCCGAGAAGCCCAGCTCGACGCCGATCTTGTCCGCCCGCAGGAACGGGTTGTACCCGTTGTTGAGGTCCGAGGGCCGCCAGCCCAGGATGTACGTGTCCAGCGTGACGACGAGCACGGAGTAGCCGGCGGCGCGCGCGCGCGCCAGCAGGCTCACGGTGATCTCGTTGTTCTCGTTCGACGGCCAGTACAGCTGGTACCAGCGGTTGCCGTCGGCGTTGGCGCGCGCGACGTCCTCGATGCTGGTGGCGGCGGCGCTGCTGAGGATGTAGGGGACGTGCTGCTTGCGGGCGGCGGTGGCGGTGGCGACCTCGCCGTCGCGGTGGAAGATGCGCTGGACGCCGATCGGGGCGATGGCGATCGGGTAGTCGTATTCCTGGCCGAAGAGGGTGGTCTTGAGGCTGGGGAAGTCGGACTTGACGAGTCGCGACGGGATCAGCGCCCACTTGCGGAAGGCTTCGCGGTTGTTGTTGTCGGTCTCGCGCAGGCCGGCGGAGCCCCAGACGTAGCCGTAGCTCTCGGCGGGGAGGATATCCTTGGCCAGGGCCTCCCAGTCGTGAGGGTTGAAGCTGATGGGGGGTTTGACGTTTTCGAGGCCGCTGATGAAGACCTCATTTTCGTAGGTGAAAGGTGTAGGGTTTGCCATGTTGGGTGGTGTAGATGTGTCTGTTCACACTGTTGATGATCGTAGGGATAGGAGGGGTGTAGGGAAGGGGGTATTTATACTCCTCTGGCCGTGTAAACCCACGTCATCTACATCCATCCCAGTGTCCAAGGAAGCCGGCCAGATGGAGTCAGCTTCATTACCGAGGACTCTCAATATTCAAGCATTTCAGTAATGTCATAGTTGAATCGTATCAGATCGGGTGCCAACCGTAGGACCCACCCCAAAAGTCTTATCCGGTCTTGACACGGCCCTGGCAAGGTATAACCTAATGATCAATGAATGCCATTGTCTGGACTTCGGATACATCGCAGTCGGCCGAGCGTGCGGCAGCATTCAGGGTTGAAGCGATGGCGATTTGTATAGACTCTAGAGTCGCAATTCGCACAGTATACCGAGCCAGCGCCTTCCACAGCTCCACTCCCGACTTTGCCTGACAGTGGGCGGGACCCGCCATGATGCAATGATGCGTAGTTCGCAGGTCGAACAAGAACGAGTCTACAGTCTACAGTCTACAGTGGTTTCGGAGATTTGCTTGACCCAAGTATCTTGTACGTTCTGTCTGTCTACTGAATAATCCAGGTAGAACTTCATCACCAAACTCCATCTATCTTAACTATGATAACAGGATATACACCCCGGATCTGCAGTCACCAAATCCAAAGGGGGCCCCAGACACGCCATTCCTTTTCTTTACTAGCATCAATGGTATTCAAGTATCACCCTCCTCATTCTCATCCATCATCGGTTTTAGGGCCCCAATGAATATATCGGCCGAGTGCCAAAGCCTGTGAAGATGAGATCCATCCATCATGTACTGTACCCACTCGACGCTGTGGACAACTGGAAATCCTTGATCGGATTCTGATCCCATAGACTAAACTAGATTAGAGTTCCTACCATCGAAAACCGGAGTACGACAACAACTCCGAACAACCTACGCAAGTACAGTGGACGAAACGAGCAAACCATCCAGTCAGAGAGCATATCACTCCGCACCAAAACGACTTGGGGAGTAGGTAGGTACTACTATGATATGCTATACTAAGCAGCCAGAGATTGCCTCCCCCTTCCCAACAAATGCCTCAAAAGTGATAGGAGAAAAGAGTTGGCCGATTGAGCTCTACACAATTTACGACCCCTCCTCCCTCACAAGAAGGCATCACGTAACATGAAGCTGCTTCATCCTTCAGGAATGATTGACCGGATCTCGTTCTGGAAACCGGAGGACGACACGCATCACTTAACATATATAAATGACTTAATTCATTCAATTCAATTCAATCCTAACCACAAACTCCACTGGGTAATTTCCTAGGTATATATATATGTCCCTCCAACCATCAAAAGATCCAAGATCCATACCAAAAAAACAAATACCAAAAAAAAAAAAACTCAAAACTTCAATTTGGGGGTGGTGAGGAAAGATAAGCCACCGACTACTGCGGCAACTCCTCAATCCTCACCATCAATCCCCGAGGAACCTCTACCTCGTACAACTCCTCGACTGTCATGTCGTCAGGAGCCTCGACGCTGTTATCTCGTCAGCTGGGGAAGATAAGATCAATTGATGGAAGGTCGGATCCATACGTGAGATACTGCACCGGGGGTGTGGTGTCGCTGTGCTCGAAGGTGTCGGGGAAGACTAGGTCCTCGCCATCATAGATATCGCGGAGACTTGAGACCCATTTCGTTAGTCAATTGACCATGCAAGAGTTTTTGAGGTTGAGGGCGGGAAGGGGGAGGGGTGTGGTACTGTTCGATGAGGGACTTGTCGTCGCCGAACTGCTCATGGGCGAGCTCGTTGGAGTAGTAAACGTCGAAGCTCTAAAGGGGCCATCAGTGAGGGGGGTGCGAGTAGACACCAGTAAGTAATCATCTACTGACGAGATTCTTGGTCATTGTGGGTGGGTTAGTGAGTATGGAATAGTTGTGGATTGACTAAGATGGACCCGGGGGGAGTCTGGCTGATGCTGGGAAAAGAAAGACGTAAACGAAGGACAGAACAGAGCTCGTTCTTATACAACATCATTTGAACTCTCATCCCCGCATACGAAATGGCAGATGACACGGACAAGCAGGCATTGTCCGTTGTGACATTGGGCGACCGATCCCGCGGGTGGGCTGATGGCACGCGATCCGACTGCTGAGGGAATGGTGATTGGAGGCTGAAAGAGGATGGTGAGATCATGGATATCTCATGGTCTCGAGAATGAGAACTCAATTGGTGTCAAATTGCGGGGGAAGATGCTGGGGAGTGGGATGATCGATAGTGAAGGTGGCGAGACTCATGGAGTGGTGAGATAATCAGCTGTTGTGGTGTTGATCTGGGGTATCCGTGCATGATCCTGTAAATAAAGATCCTCTTTACTGATAGTACTGATAGTTGGAATGTAGATATTATTATTATTACAATTACACTGTTACTGCCTGTTGAACTGCTCTACCTTACACAAGTAGACTTCTAGACTCCTAGTCCTACAGTGTAGACTCCTACCCTAAGGATCAAGGATCAAGGGAGGAGGATGAATGAATGATCGCCCACTAATTACGAGCTAAATCCTGATGAGTCCCTGCAAAACCAATAGCCAGTGGGCCGGATGCACACAGCTAACCTCTATTATTATTAAGTGAATAAAGGGATGCATCATGCATCTCACTCTCCATTCTCAGCTGTGCCACCATGCAGCCAGCCCGACCAGACCATCAATCGATCTGCCAGTCTGCCTTGCCCATCATGCTAAAACCAACAACCTCCTTCCTCCCCTCGTAACCTGTACCGCCTCCGATGGCCTCACCATCGACCTGGATCATCCCCCTTACACAATGGATCCTCGTGCAGCTTCTCACAGGATGCACGATCGCATTCGCACCGGCCTCCTCGAAGCTTAGACCCGCCGTCACCGTCGCCATCCTCGCCCTCGCCGCCTCCTTTCAGCTCCAAACGCCGCACTCGCTCGCCCAAACCCGCGCCCGCGGCCCTCTCGCCGCAATGTGCTGGGTGAACGTGCTCAATGCAATCGACCTTCTCCTCCTCAGCCGTGTCTCGTTCGCCGCACAGATCGCCTGGGAATCATCAACCGGCAAGAAATTCAACACCGACACCAACAGCGACACCCGCCTCCGCGTCCACCTCCGTCGCCTGCGCTGGTCCCTCGAAACACCCTTCAACTACCGCCGCATCAACACCCCCTGGCAGATCCACGCAGTGCCGCCCTTCAACGCCGCGGACCCGACCGCCGTGCCGGCGCGCGCGGTGTTTCTGCGCGCCTGCGCCCTCAAGGTCCTCGCGTCGCTGCTCGTGCTGCAGCTCTGCACCGTCGACGCGCGCGACGAGGCACTTGCGCGCGTCATCCCGGACCTCGTGGAGGGGAAGGTCGTGCTGTGGCCGTGGTGGGAGGGGTGGACGACCCGCAGGGCGGTGGTGCAGGTGCTTTTCTGCGTAGCGTTTGGGTGTGTGACCCGGGCGGCGATCCTGGGGACGTATAACCTCGTGGCGGGGGTGTTGGTGCTGGCGCGCGTGTGGGAGCCGGTCGACTGGCCGCCGATTTTTGGGGAGGTGGGGGAGATGTACTCGTTGACGCGGGTTTGGGGGTGAGTTTTTTTTTTTTTTTCCGTCTCAAATTCTTTTTATAAAAAAAAAATTACAAGTCGGAAGGGTTATGTATACTGACGGACTGGAAAAAGAATCGCCTGGCACCAGATCCTCCGCCAACTCATCACCTCCAACGCAGACTTCGTGCTCTCCCGCATCCTCCGTCTCCCAGCCGGTACACTCGCCCGCTCTCTGCGGCTCATCCTCGCCTTTGCCGTGTCGGGGCTGGTGCACTTCTTCATGGACCTGGGGTTCGGCGTCTCGCTGGACCAGAGCGGGGGGCTGTGGTTCTTCTGTCTGCAGGTCCCCGGCATCCTGCTGGAGAATCTGGTGTGGTCGACATGCCACGCGACGATCAAGCAGATGAGTGTCCGGATGAGGAGAGTGGTGGGGTACGTGTGGGTGAGCGTGTTCTTCCTGTGGGCGACGCCCGTGTGGCTGAATCCGATTCTCCTGCGGTTGTATGCAGATGGGCAGCGGATTCCGTCGCCGTTTTTGCTGGGGAGGGGGGTTTTTGGGAGTTGAGGGGGAAAGGTTCAAGTTTGTGAAGCCGTAGTCAGATAAGGATCAAAAGGCTTACGAATTATTCATTCATCTAATTCACTGAAGTACGGCATCCCCCAGCATGAATTGAAAACCATCGGGCGTTGAACACTCAGCGGCATCGATAACCCCCGTTCCTGCCATTCCCAACCGATCGATCCAAGTCCACAAATCTGATAAATGGTTCTCGCAATATGACGAAGTAGCGACAGCATGAACGCAGCTGTGATTGAAGCCGAGCCACAAGCTACAAGCTACAAGCTACAAGCCACAGATCAGGCACCAGCCTCGCTTGCCCTTATCCAGCTCCTTCATCTGCAGGAAGAGTTGTAATAGCCTCGAGGTAGAGATGCAGATGCAGACGCAGTACAAATCTGCCTTGTATGATATTGTCCAAGCTACAGCCGAATCGCCAGCCTGACTCACCGGCACATGTCGACGGCGTTAACTGTTAAGGCTGTGCACAAGGCCGTCACATCCTCATTTTGCGAGAGAGGAGGGAATACGAGGAATATACTTCACTAACTGTCTTAGCCCCAGTGTGAAACCAAGCAAGAGAAAGCAAAAAAAAAAAAAAAAAAAAAAAAAAAAAAAACTTAAAAGATGCAGGCTGGATTCTCAGTTCCTCAGAGTCAGAGACTCAAAGGTATTGGATCTACTCTGTCGTGACTACTGATGAATTAAACTCATCAAATCTCACTCTCAGCCCTGGGTACGAGCTCCACTTAACCTAGTACTGGGTTACTAGCTAGCTACTAGCTACCTGTAAAGATCGTCAGGCCCAGCTTCTCTGTAAGTCTGAGATTGGGCAGAAACACCTAGCCTGTCTCACCAACACACCGAGACCAGTCCCTGAGATTACGGAGTAGTCCCTGAGTCCCACCGACTAGAAGGCCCCGTGCCGTCTGTACGAGGTGTGTGGACTATGGAGTATCATCCACTGGGTAGAGATTGTTCAGATATACGAGCACCTCGCCTAGAATTCCCCGATTCCTGCACTCCTTTGCGCTGTCAAGCACTCGCGGGGCGCTTTTGGCCCGCGGTGATTGGGACACGATCCGAGGAGGATGATGCGGAGGCTTGCGACACGAAAAGGAGTGGGAAAGTGTGAGTATGACTGTGAAGTGTGATCGGTTTTCCACTGTATCCATGGCAGTTTTTTTTCTTTCTTTTTTTTTTTTTTTTTTTTTAAAGAGGAATGTCGAGATGAGATGTTAAATAGGGTATGCAAGCCCAGCCTGTCCCGTCTCCGAGGCACGCATCCCTCCCCACTACCACCACCACCACCGAAAGCTACTGTCTACTCCGTAGGATCTACAGACTCCCAGTCGACAAGAATGACGATGCTTCTCCCCCCCCTCGTCCCCCTCGCCCTCCTCGGCACCAGCTTCGTCTTCGCCGTCATCGAGCTCGGCCTCAGCGCCCACGTCGCCTCCTTCTACACCGGCGCCCACGAAGTCTACTCCTGGGGCTACACCTACACCGTCAACTACACCGTCCCGGGCATCCTCGCCTTCCTCATCTTCACGTCCGTGTGGACGCTGCTCGTGTGCGCCGCCGCCGTCGCGCTGCCGTGGTTCTTCCGCGCCAAGGCCGGCGCCGGCGCCAGCTCCAAGTTCAACGCGATCCTCTCGTATGGCCTCGCCTCGGCGTTCTTCGGGACCATGGTGTTCTGGCTCGCGTGTTTTGCGGATATCGCGGCCGGGCTGGGCGGTTGGACGAGTTATTCGGATTATTTGAATGCGGTGATTGCGTTTGCGGTGTTGTTGTGGTGGGGGTTTTTTTTTTCCCCTCTTCATTTTCCATCCGAGAGGTGGTGGGTTGATGGCGATGCTGATGAGTTTACCTAGGCTGTTGTTCCTCGCGCTGTTCATCGTCATTGTGCTGGCTATTTGTGGCGTCCTGGAGTCCGATGTCCCCGGTTATCGCTCCCTGACCAAGAAGGAGCATGCACCTGCGCCTCCAGTGGCTGCGGAGCCTGCGCAGATGCAGACCGTTGAGGTCTAGGTAAGTCTCGTTGATTAAGGGGATTATTGGGCGCAGCTAACAGGCGCCAAAAGTGATCCATCATGTCGACCCCGGAGATGCTGGAAATAATACTAATATACCCCATACCATTCAAGTACTTAATCATGATATCCAATGTGAATTGTTTTCTATAATACCCTGCATGTCAGTCAGCATCTTTCCTACTAAATTGTTTTCCCTGACCGCCGCTTGTCCCAAGGATGCTGCATGATGGGCTGTGGGCCACTGTCCAACGTACATAGTGCAAGTTCCCGAGTCATCAGCAAGTCACCAAACGTGACGTATAAAGAAATCATCCCCAACAAACAAAATTATCGAGGCCGCATGCCCCCGTTAGTATCTCCCTATCACCAAGTCCCCATCACACAGATCAAAATGACTACCGAAGCCCTTGTATGCCCAAGACTCCAGGACTCAGCCTGCGGACAATCCGTCTCAACCCCGTCCAGCCAGATGAGGCCCTGGTCGATATCCACACCACAGTGAGCTGTGAGGTGGATCTCGCCTGTATGAGAGGGACTTTCCCTGCCCGATTCCCCTGTCTCATGGGCCATGGAGGTAATCTCCCCACCCCTTCATCCCCCAGAGGAGAGATGGTTGGTGGTGAGTTGATGTAGCCTCCGGAATCGTGTTCGAAACCGGCCAAAATGTCACGCACGTCCAACCCAACGACAAGATCATCCTCAGCTTCGCCAGATGCGAGAACTGCCCCAGTTGCAAAGAGGGTCACCCGGCCCATTGCGTTCATTCGGCGAACTCAATAACGGTCAAGTCCGACTTGACGGCACCCTCACCCCCTCACCACGAAGGACGGCCGCAACCTTTTTTGGCAGTTTCTTCGGCCAGAGCTCGTGTGCGCGCCGCGCCGTCGTGAGCAAGTCGAGTCTCGCAAGAGTGCCCGCCGATACAGACTTGAAGCTGTTCGCTGCGCTCGGCCTGTTTTCAACCGGCTTGTGCGCAGTGATGGATGGACTCAACCTCGAGCCCGGTGCCACGATTGCGGTCTTCAGAGCGACCTGGAACAGCACAAGACTTTTGCGCTGGTCTTGCTTTGGAAGTAGAATGGGATGTCTGTTGAGATGGCCGTCGCGCTAGATTAGTTCAATAGAGCTCCAAACTGCACTCATGCTGTCTATATGACTTCAACTCAACAAGCCGTGGTGAATGTAAACTGTTGAATGTGTCGTTCAGCGATATGGGCGGCTTCAATGATGACCAGTCGCCATTACAACAATCGTCAGTAGAAAGAGGACGAGATTGAGCTGTGCTATGTTAGCAAGTTATTTTCTCCGACAAACTCAGCACACCTACTAGACCAATGAGCAGCCCGATCCCATTCAATTCCCATCCTCCAGCACGGACCTTGCCAGAGGCCACATCGCTCTGCTGCGTCCAAAAGCGATGTGCGCCCATCAAGGCGATCAGAATAGCCACACAGTGGCAAGTCACGGCCAAGGGGATCCCGACGCTGAAATAAGACAGAGGCCCCTCGTCAGCAGGAGAGTGCCTCAGGCGAAACAGCTGAGCGATGAGGACCCCTTGCATCGCAACCGTGACGGAAGTCCGAACGTACGCTAAGAATGTTCGCTCCAATGCTAGAAGCCGTTAGTTAGCCTGCATTGCTTTTTCGATATTATTGTACTTGTTTCCATTCGTAACCCAATTGGACGTAAAAAACCCCTCCCATAATGGACAAAATCTCAAGCCCAGCAGCAAGGTCTACTCACCAAAATGATCACGGTTACTCTTCTGCGGCTCTGTCAAAACCACGTTGTGTGTCCAGAACCAGTGGATGTCCCCCCAGAGCCCCTTGCGCGGGACCTCGCTCGTGGTGCTTCGGGTGACCGTCCGATAGGGAACGATTCGGCATTCCGAAGAAGACAAGGAATTCGAGGAGAGATCGTCCAGCTCGGTATCGCTCTGAGTGGGAATATGTCGCAATTCCAGCGCATTTAAGCTCCCTGCTGCGTCTGTGCGAACAGGCCGCTGCGAGACATTGCTCCCGGTCGGAGATTCTGGTCTGGTCGTGCTGCCAGAAACGGACACGGGAAAGGCTTCTGTAGTGGGCGCTTGTTGGCCATTGTGGGTGGACGGATCTGCCATGGTGATTGATCACGAAGGATGAGGAGGATAAACGGATGTTGTCATCGCGGGGACGGATGATGCGATGGAGGAGAAAGATGACTGGAGGTATCCGAGAGCGAGCCTTTGGAGTTTGGACTTTGGGGGGCTTTTCCAGTTTGCCCCAAAAGTTACGGTTTAGTCAAAGAAAGCGACGACATCATGATTTGTGGGTCGGCGAATCCCGCCGTTTTGGGAAAAGTCACGCTCCATTCGCCGACTGACATTGACAGATGCCCCAGGCCCATAGACCCCCCCGCGAGATCTTGGTGGAGAAATCCAGGGTTCTCGTCTTTAGACAGTCTCTTGGGAGATCAATAAATTGGTAATATCAATGAGAAAAACCGGGAACCTAGCAATATGCGGTGAGAATCTAATATAGAATCTCTTTCCAGTCACGAGTCAAGCCCACGAGCCATCTGCAGGAAGGCTGCCAATACCTGACCGACTGTTACGCCACGGCACTGCTATGTATCAGTCTCCATCCCAGAGAGTATCAGAGAAGAGTATCGGGATGATGATAATCTCAGTCTCTTCCAGGGAAACGATTGATTCTGTATCTGAGCGTTACCTCCTCCAGAGTACTCAGTATCTACTAAGTGGAAATGGTCTGTTTCATGGCTTTCCCCTTCAAGTGTTGATTTTCTTGTGGTCACGCGAACAGATGCCTGAACCGGCCAAGGCATCCATATCTTAAACTATGACTTTACACTGCTTATATGCCAATGACTACATTCAGGGGATCTATCTACTTCAAAAGGACACACTGTTTTCTTCCTGGTGATGACATTCAATAAACTGACGAACTAGACTTGGCATACCCAGTATAAAATCATATCAAGGAAAGAGGGAAGCACTCACCAGTCCAAACCTCAAATAAAAGCCCCCGCATCAATCAGAATCTGCTCCACGTCAGCAAACCTCCGTCTCGAAGCAATCATCAGGGGCGTCTCGTTCAGAATATTCTGCCTATCCATCAAATCCACACCGAGCAGGATAGCCCGAAGCACAAAATCAATTCGACCCGCCTCAACAGCCGCGTGTAGAATCGTCCCATGCTTACTATTCGCAAGCGGGTCGGCCCCGGCCATGAGGAGGAGCTCAAACGCCTCCGCGTGGCTGTGGTGAACCGTCCAGAAGAGAGGCGTGAGGCCGTCCTTATCCGAGGATCGTGGATCAGCTCCTGCATTGAGTAGTGCCATGAGGACATCCAGGCTGGGTGACCACGGATATTGAACTGCATAGTGTATGGCTGAAGCACCGAAGATGTCTTCAGCGTTGGGGTCCGCACCTTTCGAGAGCGCGAGCTGCACCAGCTCCTCGGTCTCAGGCTCGTCTCTCATCGCGCAGAACAAGTGCAGCGGGAAGCGACCCCACTGGTCTTCTGTGGCTAGATCAGCCCCGGCGTGGATGAGCATCTTAGCAATACCGACATTGTCATCTTGGACCGCTTGATGGAGAGGGGTCACACCGCGATTGCTTTCTTGGGAGACGTTCGTGATGCGGTTGACGATGAGACGCGCCGTGCTCTCGTCTCCTTCGTGAATGGCGAAGTGCAGGGCTGTGTGCCCCTTTTCATCCTGCTTCTCCAGATGTTGCCTTGTCATGGTCTGAGCCATGGAAGGCGCCGCGCGAAGGAACCGGTAGGTATCTTCAGGCGACAGATGCTCAGCGATCTGCTGGCGGAGTTTAGGTGGGAGGCTCATTTGGCCAGAGAAATACATTCGATTCAGTTTCTGGTGGTCGAGTTGGCCTGATTTGGAGAATAATAATTGTAAGTGGAGGGTGATGAGTAAATCGTGGATGATAGAATAATTGGAAGCGCTCAAGACTGAGTCGAGTGCGTATTTATACCACTCTTCTTCGCGCCAGGGCTTGTGGCACCTTAATATCCTATTATGTCTTGCTTCTTGTCGTGAATGTCGGAAAGTTTCACCGTCATTGTGAAAGATATGTCGCAAGCAGTCTTTGATTTTAGGACAATGATGGCTTTGTATGTCTTCTCCAGGAACTGCCTGGACCAGATACCTATATCTAGAACAAAGAGTACAAGAAACAATGAAGGTATTACTCCTTCTACGCACTAAATAAACGCATTATGCAACTGTTTATCATTCCCCTTGAGTTTTTATCTTTGATCCGGCAAATATGAGGCTATCCACAGTTACACAAATAATTCAAGCTACCAAATCTCAAAGGTGGAAGATATTGATGGAATCTTGTTCCTTGAAAAATACCTTATTAAACACCATATACTGACCAACCACCGGGTGTCTAACAATAGAGTCAAGCATAAAGGTCATAACGCCGTCAAACCTCGTATTCGGCACTCGTAACGCCGCATCCTCCAAAAGACCTCAAAACTTTCTTATATAAAATCCATCCCAACACTCAGAATATCTCCTTCCCTTTCCCTCTATTTTTTTTTTTATTTATCCATCCCCAACTAACTACCACCCCACAATGAAATCCATCATACCCCTCACATCCGCCGTCCTCGGCACCGCCGCCATCGGCATCTACCTCTACCACGAAACCCTCAGATCCCGCCTGATTACCAAATCCCAGCACGGCCACCTCCCTCGCTCACTCGCCACACACATCACCACGGCCCCGGAAAGCGTCTTCACCGCACAAACAACAGCAGTCTACGACTCGGCCTCGACCGCCGTGCCGCGCGCCCAGCTCCCCAACCTCAGCACGCACGATCTGCTGACGCGCTTCCTGCAGCGGAACATGAGCCGGTTCGCGCGGCTCCCGCAGGCGTACATCCTGCGGGCGATGAGCACGGCGGCGGAGAAGCCTGGTTTCGACGCGGCCCGGATCCAGGCGCTGGAGTTCCGTGAGGGGGATTCCGTGTGCGGCGCGTACCGGGTGGTGCTGCGGACGGCGGAGAGGGTGGAGTTTGCGCTGAAGCCGATGGGGGTTATCCAGGGGCGGCTGGTGGTGAGTTTGACGGAGGATGGGGATGGGCGGGTGGTGTTTATGAATGAGACGCTGATGTGGAGGCCGGTGGGGGAGAAGGTGGTGATGCCGTTGGAGACGGGGGTGGGCAGGTGGGTGCATGAGTTGACGGCGTGGTGGATGTTGGACTCCGGGGTGCGGTATCTGATGGGGTTGAAGGAATAGATGTTGATGTACGGAGTAGATGTCTAGAAAGGAGAGATGAGGTTCCTGGCTCCTGTTGATTTGGTCTTGATGTTGCTCTGGATGTGGTCGAGGCCCATTGCAGCAAGATTATCTATCTTGTATACAACAGTCAAAATAAAACCTTTGCTATCATCAGCAGGAATTGATCTCAGGTCGCCGCTTCCATCCAGTGATATATACGGGCGGAGTATACCGTAGGAATGAAGCCAAACCACAATATCAAAGTCTGTGAATCTGGTACGAACTTCCTCCATCTCACAACAGGGTTTTGTCAACGCGGAAGGGGCTTGACTGATGGTGGATCATGTTGATTCAGGCTGTTGGTTGTTGTGCAGAGGGATGGGCGTAGTATATCCTGCTTTAGATTTGTTTATAGAAGTGAGTATATATGTATGGCCCACCTTATCTCAATTGAGTGACCTCTCCAAATGATCTTATTTCATAGAAGTCAACCAATGGTAGCTGCCTAATTCCGCATTATCCATTCCTTGTTCTTGAAGGAATCTAATTATCATAAATACCATAGATGTCGTCGCCTACTGTCCTGACACCATGCGGTACAACGATCAAGGAACAGCATCCGAGACTGGAAAACGACATAAAATCCGATTGGATCAAGACTACTGTGGCTCACTGAGAAATCTCCCGGCACGGCCAATGCACCAAAGCCGTCAAGGGTATCAATCAGGGAAACCAACTGGTATCGGCGCCAATGGGGCACTACGTCTGCACTAGGAATCCTAGTGCCAGCTGAAACCCGGAACACGGATCCTGGACCGGGGTTTCAATGACAATCACGAAGAGAATAGACGGTAGATTACTCGATTCGTCAGGTTTATAAGTTACAACTCACTTTCCAAGGGCATTGTTGGTGAAGTCGATCACTAGTGGTTGGTCCGAGTCTGCGACGAGTCTATCCGGCTTTCTGTCCCTCTTGGCCTTGGGCTTAGCGACTAGTCTCGAATTCGTCCGGGGTGGCTTACTTGTGATGCATTGTAGGCGTCATCATCTTGCTATCATCCGATTTAGTGTCTTTATATCAGACGTGGGGGATATTCCAGGCATTGGGAATGCTTTTCCCGATATCGTTCCTTTGCTTTCAATATGACTCTCCCTAATATTCTCTTGTGAACTTATATCAGACCTCAGCTGGCAGCTATATGGTCTCAGTCTCTCGTTTATATCTCCTTCATTCAAAAGTCCTGTTTCTATTTGATACCCTTTTCAGAGAGACCATGAGCAGAATTGTGCTTGTCTGCCTCGTGGGCAGTACCACCGCCTTTTTCATCCTCATCGATCTTATCATCTCCATTGCCTTATATCAACTACATGACCTCACATCGGATGACCTTATTCCCATCAAGTGGACCGGAATCGGCCTCACGGCGCTCAATCTCATACTCGTAGGGCTTCTCTCCTACCGACTCTTCCTAGAGAGCGAGACACGAGTCACCGAATGGCGCCTGGGGAAAGTCCGCGCCCGAGCCCTCTTCAGCATCCTCATTTTCATCAACATCGGCACCGTTAGCGGCGAAACAATATGGAGTCTGAGTGCCCATCGTCCAGAGACAAGCAGATCCGACCCGCGCTTCACCCTGACCATCGCCCACGGCGTCGTCTGGGCCATCGCAGCATACTGCCAGGGCTTCCTCTGCGCCCTTTCCTTTGTCTTGTCGAATATCCTCGACAACCACTCCCACCGGGTCTCCAAGCTATCCATCGATACAAGCCGAACAGCAGACGCCGCTCTCTCGACAATCAATTTCATCTCCCCTTCCCCGAGCCCACAATGGAAAGGCTCATCGTTCTCCAGAACGTCGTCCCTCTTTGATCCCCTGCCCTCCCCGCAGAGCGAAATGAGCGTGCACACCAGCATCTTGAGAACTACATCCCCTGCCCCGGACTACAGGTCCCTGAGGGAAATGGAACCGCTCTACTTCCATCCGCCCAGCAGCCGCACCGGATCCCTCCGCTCAAACCCCTCCATCGACACGGTCGTCCGCCGCCCAACACTCTCCGACGGCAAGACTCATGCCAATACCACAGACCCCTTCTCCGCCTCCCGCGAGTCCCTCCTCGACAACAACATCCACCCGCTCTTCCGACCGAGTAGCCCGCATCTCCCGCCGACGCCGAACCAGGCGACTTCGATCATCGCGCCCCTGGGGTCTGCGTCGGACTATTTTGGGGACCGGGCGGGCGCGGACCCGAACGTCTCGCCGGAGATTCCGCAGCCCAGGCTGCCGGGGTATGTGCTCAATGCGACGGCTCGGAATAGTTTGCTGCGGTATGAGAGTTCAACGGCGGGTTGAAGGGTGTCCCTGGTTCTGTGGCGGCAAGTATAATGCATAATGTAGACCAGAGGTAAATCGAACCGAGTCCAAAAGGGCCCAAAGAATCGCGTGGTTGCTTGCAAGCAATCCAATCCACTCTACACAAAGCAAAGTTTCCCCCCAAACCACTCCCCGACAGACCAAGGAGGACAGATACTACCTACCATCAAGAGCATCGCAACCCTCCACACAGCCCGAATTCAAAAACCCTCGGATCGTCAATCATCGTCTCCATCCCCTCTTTCTCTAGGACCTTGACGCCATCGAACCATAAATGATAGAACCCAGATTCATCAGCCGCCCACTTCACCATAATGCTCACCCGATGCCACTTCCCGACCTGCACGGGCCCCAGGTCCTCGAAGTAGGTCAAGGCAGGCGCACAGGGCGTCCCGACGAGGACGCGGGCATGGAGCTGGTCGCCTTGCACGTAGACAAGGCCCGACGGACGGTACGCGTTGCATGTCTGGTCGGAGAAGTCTGCGGTGAACTGCGCGAGGTAAAAGGCGCTGCGGAGGGGGAATTGCCATTCTTCATGGAGGTAGAAGGTGAAGCTGTAGAAGTTTGTATCGCCGAGTTGGTAGGTGGTGTGGTTGATGGGGTTGGTGTTAGTATGCGGGTTGTGGATGTGGGAGAGGTTCAGGGATGAAGGGCCTCCGTGGATGAGGCTGGCGATTTTCTGGATCGCGCTGGTTTGGGGGGTGGTGTTGGTGTGGAGAGTGAGACACAGGGTGGTTGAAGCTGTGAGTGTGAGGGTAATGGCGAGTAGGAGATATGGTTTAAGATGTGGAAGCATGGTGGTGGCTAGAGTGCAGGGCCAGATAAGAGGTGAATTGCCAGACTGTGTGTCTCTTCATCACTTTATTGTAATCAATCTCTAGTATCCATGGTGGAGTTTGATTTCGAATAAACCACGAATAGGGGTCTGCAATCTGCATGGTGTGCATAGATCGGGAATGAGTGTTTAGCTGAGGTGGCAGGACAGACGGACTTTGTCGGCCTCAGGCCCAAAAACCCGAGAGCGGGAGCGGGGAAGCTGCGGCCGCAACACCCGCAATAAGCAGGGCCGTTCCTTCGGCCGCTGCCCGGTATTGTACCGGGGCGTAATATTACAGAGCCTGGATGATAGATCCAGGGTTCCAGGGAGATCTACACACACTTATAACTTAAAAGTAGACACCTCTCTCATGGCAGTGGATAAAGAACCTCATCAAGCTGATCTCACTACTTTTCTCATCACATGCTTGACCTCCTGCAACCTCCTTTAGCAAGCTGCACAAGATGGGCTCCTCAAGTCCCTACGCTGCCGCGCATCTCAATCCTCAAGGCGCCGGGGACGCCCGACCAACCGCCCTCCAGATCATCCAAGATGAGGGTGTCAAAGGCAAGCTGGCTGGCAAGGTGATTGTTATCACTGGCGCCACGTCAGGCATCGGTGTTGAGACCGCCCGCGCCTTGAAGGCCACGGGAGCCACTCTGTTCCTCACGGCCCGCAACCTGGCGAAGGCCCACAAGAACCTGGCCGGTATCCTCGAGCCCGGCATTGTCTCGCTCGTTGGGATGGACCTACATTCTTTCAAGAGCATCTGTGCTGGTGCGGAGCAGATCCTCTCCGCCACACAGGGCCAGGTTAACATCCTCATCAACAATGCAGGAGTGATGGGCCAGCAGACCTACACGCTCACTGAGGATGGAATTGAGGCGCACTTCTCTGGCAACTATATGGGATTCTTCTTGCTCTTCCAACTGCTGAAGCAAGCTCTGCTGGCCAGCGTGACACCTGACTTCCATTCCCGTGTGGTCGTGGTGGCCTCCTCTGCACACCGCGCCGCCACTCTCCCCGCCAGTGATAACTACAACTTCGAAAAAGGCGGATACAGCCATGAGATAGCCTACAGCAATTCCAAGCTGGCGGCCGTGTACTTGGCCAACAAGATTGAGAGAGACTATAGTGCTCAAGGACTGCATGCCACTAGTCTGCATCCCGGTGCCATCAACACCGACATTTCCCGCAACATGCCCCCTGAGTTCCTGGAGGGACTTATGACCAACCCATACATTCTGAAGATCCTGAAGTCAGCGGAACAGGGTGCAGCAACGACCGTCTGGGCTGCTGTGAGCAAAGAGTGGGAGAATAATGGTGGCAAATATTTAGAGGATGTCCGGGAAGCAGAGCGGGGTCCGGATGATGGTCAGGTCCTAGGAGTTGGATGGGTGAGGCAGACCTATAACCCTGAGGAGGAGGACCGCCTTTGGAGAGATTCGCTGAAGATTGTTGGTCTAGGCCTAGAGAATAATTTTATTTAAATCCCTAGGTAGAGAGTAAGGAATTATAACCTCTTATATATACTATGAAACCTACAGTATTAAGGCATGAAGATGAAGCTATCTAGGTCACCTAGATAGTGGAATATAAGTAATTTTTAATAGCTATCTAAAAGAGGGAAATTATCTGACAAAAGCATCTACCTCTCTGTAGTTGGTGCTCTGTGATGGTCTTACCTTGACAGTCTTACCTAGAGTTGCATAACTGAACTGCAGAAATCAAACCTAAACCTCACCAAACTCACAGCAGTGCAGGGTTAAAGGTAAGCCTAGGGAATTACTTTAGGTTTAGTTTCTATATCCTAGACCTGTTTTAGGTTTAGTTAAAACTGCTAGTTATAGGTTTTATAATTTTTAAACGTAGGTAAAACTACCTAACCTATTTAAAGATATTTATAGAAGTATTATATAGTTTAAAATAGATTAAGTTAATTAAGTATTCTAACTATAGTTAAATTTTATAAAGACTATATAATAAAGTAGAACTTCTCTATTATATTTAAAATAACCTATCTAGTAACTTACCCCTTAATATAATTTTTAAAATACCCTAGTAGATGGGCTATATAGTAAGATTATAATAATTAAGAGGTAGTAGGGGCCTAGGATACTACTTAAGTAATAATAATCTATATTATAAATAAATAGGATTTTTAATACTATCTTTATTAGACCCCTCTCTACTAGCTATCTCTTACTAAGATATAAAAATATTAGTATTATTTATCTTATTATCTTTATTATTTTTATTAAAGCTACCTTAATCTTCTTTATTCTTATTAATATTAGGTATAATATCTAGATTATTCTAATTATTATTCTCTATATTAATATCTCTCTTACTAACCTTATTAAGTAAGATCTAGAATTCCTAATTAATTTTAAATTAATTAGTATATATTAAGAGTATAATAGATTATATTATATTAGGGTTTAGGTAGTTATATTAGTAGTAGTAGTATATTAAATAGATTCTCTAGCCTAATACTAGCTACTAGAATAGTACGAAAGTCTTAAGTAATTAAAGTAAGTATTAAAAATTAAGATATATTTTATTTTTATTAGTTAAGAATATTAAAGAAGTTAGTATTTAGATAGTAATCTAAAATATTATTATAATTAGATTAATAAAAGAATAATAAGAGAAGAATAACTTATATTTATTAAGATAATTAAAAAATTTATTATTAATAACCTCTTTATCTAGTAAAATTTAGTACTATTTTAACTTATAAAAAATATAATTTAGGCTAATTAATAGTACTTAAATAAATAATAAAGCTTAAGTATATAAATACTTCTTCTTATAATAATTAAAGATCTTCTTAAGCTTATAGTAATATTCTCTAATCTAATTATAGCTATTATTAGCCTAAGAAGTATTTTAAAAAAATAAAAGCTCCTAATATAGATTAAGAATTATACTAATAATATAAATAAAATTATAAAAATTATAAGTCTTCTTATAGTATTTCTTTAGCTTAGTATATATAACTTATAGAACTTTATAAAGTTATTATTTTTAATATTATCTCTTATTTTTAAGGAGCTTTATTAAATTTTTAAAATAATTAAAGAGATCTTTATAGATACTAAAGACTTAATATATTATAGCTTTAGTATATTCTAAAAATATAATTATATAAATATAAAACTCATAAAGAAGCTAAAGAAGGTACTTAATATATTATTTAATTTTTTTAGATTAAGAGTAAAGAAAGTGTGAGAACACTAGGTTTCATATATGGGATATGACTAGTGTGAAAGAATAGATACTATATAGCTTAGATTTTAAGAATTCAGATAATTAAGTAGATTAATACTAGATTAGGATTCTTCCTCTATAAGGGAGAATTTACCTGACCTATTACTTAGTAAGGGCTAACTAAGAGATACCCTTATATAGGTAAGATAGATATCTTTATTATATTATTAGGAGGCCTTATAACTACCCCCCTCTCTTATAGGCCTTAGTCTCTTAAGGCCTTTATAAATATAATCTTTATAATTAGTATTTAGTACCTTATAGTCTTCCTAATCTATAAGCCTCCTCTATATAGTATAGCTATTAAAAAATTATATAAAAGCCTAAAAAACCTCTCTATAAGAGTAAAAATTATAGCTAATATAGGAAAAAGATGCTCTTATTATTTATAAAGATCTAAAATTAAAGACTTTATAGCTTATTTTTATTATATAAATAGCTAGTTAAGATAATTATATATTCCTCTCTTAAAAAATAATATTTCTAGCCTTTTATAATCTTCTTTTCTCTCTTCTTAAGTTATTATCTATTATCTATTACTTATTATTTATTATTAAAGATAAGTAGATTCTATCTATCTTTCTTGTATTTTAAGTATCTTTATTTCTTTATTTATAAGTAGGGATAACTATCTTCTTATATAATATCTTTATATCTATAGATAGTAATCTAAGTTATCTATAAGTAGTTCTTCTCTTATCTCTTAATTATAATAAGATCTTTTAAGTAGAGTATTATTATAAGCTTATCTTATATAATATTCTTATCTATAGATTATTTCTATAGCTTATAAATAAATAAATAAACCCCTATATACTTCTTTTTTAATAACTTTAGTTAACTTATAGATTTTATAAATATAAAATTTTATATCTATCTCTATTAATACCCCTCCTCTCTTCTTACTTAATCTATAAGTTATAGAATCTCTCTTCTTTTAGTAATAATAATAACTACTTCTCTAGCTCCTACTAGGTCCTAGGTCTAGGTTCCTCTCCCTTCTTATTTAGCCTCTATATTAAGATTCTATAACTCTAATATAAGTAGTCCCTTAGCTAGTAAACTAAATAAGCTACTCTATAACTACTCTTTATAGTTATATATTAAATATTTTAGTTAGAGGATTAATTTATTATGAATCCTCTCCCTATCCTAAATAGCCTATTTATATAGGTAGCTTAGGATATACTACCTCTAGTAGGTATAATAATTAAGGAGTAGGCTTATACTTATTTTATTAAATATCTATCTAATATATAGTTTAACTCTAGGACTATATAGATATCTATTATACTTCTAGATCTTATCCTATAGATAGGTGCTAAGCCTCTATCTAGCTATAAATATTAATAGGTATTCTTATTAGTCTTAAGATATATTTACTATTATAGATTTACTCCTAGCTTAATACTAGTAATCTATATATAATATTATAAGACTATTCTTATAACTTATGCTAATTACTACCTATCCTATAGTTATAAGTATATATAGTACTACTAAGTAATAATAGGATAGTCTTTAGGTATCTTATTCTTTATATAGTATACTTTTAAGGGTATTAAGTAGAAGTATATTAACTATCTATATTATATAAGAGTATACTTACTAATAAGTTAAGATACCTCCTTCTAATAATAGTCTTACTCCTTAGTATAGATATCTTCTCCTATAGTTTATATATTTACTAGACTAGGATTATATAATAAATAAGGTGCCTAAGGCCTTAATATAATAGTATAGACCTATATCTATTATAAGTATTACTTTCTCTTTTATTTTAATTAAGCTAAAGTTCTCCCTACTTATAAATTATATTCCTTATAAATATCTATATATTATAGGCCTATTATAGATTCTTAAGTATCTCTCTTAGGTTCCTATCCTTTCTACTAGACTAATAATTCCCTTAATCTACTATTATTATATAAGTCTAAGATCTTCTCTAGATAATACTTATAGGTCTCCTTTATTATAAGTCTTATTAAGAAATACTCTATAGAGTCTATACCCTTTATTTCCTTATATCTTTATAGCATAAAAATATAAAAGATATTATAAATCTTTAGATCTATAAAAAGTTTTATATAATAAGTATTTATTCTTACCTATTCTATTACCCTTAGTAAACTAGTCTATAACTAATTAAGCTTCTTACTTAGTCTTATCTATAACTAGTTCTTAGTACTAACCTAGATTTTATTACTAATCTAGAAGTTCTTTATAATCCTCTTCTAGTTTTAATATCTTTACTAGTACTCCTAGGCTTTCTTAATTCTATTTATAGCTTCTAGTCTTATCCTTTATAAATACTCTATATACTTATATAAGCTAGGGGTAATATTATCCCCCCTTTAGGTATTTAGGGCTATCACCTATAGGTCTACTCCTATAACTATATAGAATAAGGTATTCTAGATAGATAACTAATATATATTATTATATATAAACTCTATAATAGGTAGGTAGTCTATCTAATTATCTTATTTGAAGTTTATATATCTCTAAAGATATTACTTAAGTATACTATTTAGCTACTCTATTTAATTATTAGTCTATAGGTGATAGGTAGTACTTAGTATATACTTAATATATAAATAGTATATTATCTTAGATTAGAACCCCTTTATAAAGACTAATCCTTAGTCTATTATAATACTTATAGGTATCCTATATAGGTATACTACCTTATAGATTATTATATATATTAGTTTCTTATTAGATATATTCTTTTATATAGGTATAAAATATGCCATCTTACTTATCTTATTAATAATAACTAGGATAGTATTAAATACCTTCTATAAGGAATCCCCTATATAAATACTTATAGATAAATTAGTAATAAAGTCTATACTAATCTATTTCTATATCTTATATAATATTAGTAAAGATTAAAGTAGTCTCTACTATTTTTTATAGATTATTTATAATCTTTAGTATACTCTATATATCTTATAGTACTAATATATAAAATTAGATATTAATAGCTATTAAAATCTTTACTTTACTAGCTCTAAGGTCCTCATATATATAAAGTATTTATTATAGGGATTAATATATATTTTTATAAGGATTTATAGCCTTAGATAGTACTAATTAAATATATAAAGCTTATTCTTATAATAGAGTATACTATTATAAAGCTTCTAGAATAATATTTTATTTAACTTTTAATCTAGTTATAATATAATAATAAAAGGATCTTACAGACTCTTTATAATTTTTTTTATAAGGTTATCCTTCTCTAGAAGTACTAATAATACTTCTAGAAGTCTTTATAAGAGATTATATCTATATAGCCTCTCCTACTTATATATATAGTTAATATCTTTTTATAGGATCTCTACCTCTAGGACTTAGATATTAATAACTATAGAGATTTTAGCTATTAAGTCTAGCCTAGTAATTAGCTCTTATATAAGCTTAATCTAAATAAGTAGTTTTTCTCTTATTTATTCCTCTCTTTTTAGCTAATTCTTATAATATACTTAATTAGTATAATTAGCCCTTCTTAATAGATTATTTATAGGATTATACTTTTTAGTATAGTATATAATTCTAAAGATAAACCCTACTAAGAATTAAAATTAATAAATCTATATTTATAAGAGTATTTTATTCTTTAACTAAAAGATATATAAAGTCTTATAATCTATAACTATCTCTATCTCCTATATATATCCTCCTAGATAGTATTATTATTCTTTAAAAGACTTTATTATTATAAGAAATTCTTACTTACTAATCTTATAATTATACTCTATAAGGATTATTTTTCTTAAGAAAAAAGTAATTGGTCTTTATATATTATTTATATAAAGCTAAGTTAGGATATTATATAAGATAAACCCTAAGATATCTATCTTTAACTAGCTTTATTAGTCCTTTATTTAGTATATTAACTTAATTATCTTATAAAAAGCTTTCTTAATCTTAAGAAATATCTTATAATCCTTCTTAATTATAATATCCTTCTTACTCTTAACTATCTGTATAGGCCTATCTTAAGATTTATATAGGATATTAATTAATATAGCTATTAAGGTAGAATAGCCTATAATAAACTATTAATACTAGTTAATAAAGCTAATAAAGGCTAGGATCTTATAGATAGTCCTTAGTATAGACTAGTTAATAATAATAGCTATCTATAAGGGTTCTATCTTAATATCTTCTATAGTAATTATATATCCTAGAAAGTTAATTTTAAGTATTATAAAGATATACTTACTAAGCTTATAATATAGCCTTACTTCCTATAGGCACTATACTATCTTATAGACCTAATCCTAATAATCCTTAAGATCTTATAAGAAAATAATAATATTATTAATATAGACTACTACATAGATATCTAATAGGTTATAGAATAGCTAGTTTATATATCCTTAAAATATTATAGATATATTAGTTAGCCTAAAGGGCATAACTAAGTACTTATATACTCTATATTTTATATAAAAGACTATTTTCTACTTATCCCTATAAGTAACCTAAATTTAGTAATATATATTATAGAGGTTAAGCTAGGTAAAGATCTATACTCTACTTAGTCTTATAATTATTTCCTTAATAAGTAGAAGTAGATATTAATTCTTAATAGTAATTATATTAAGTTTATAAAAGTCTATATATATTTAGATACTTCTATTCTTCTTAGATATATATAGTAGAGATATTTTTATAAAGGACTTAGATTCTTAGATCTAATTTTTTATAAGTATAGTTTAGATATATTCCCTAATTATTATAGCTTTATATAAGAAGTAACTATAAAAAAGCCTAAATAGGGGTTTCTTTTCTTTCTTTAATTTAATCTTTAAGTCTATATTTTTATAGTATTTAGGTATACTTATAGTATCCTTCTCTAAGAAGATATTTATAAATTAATTATATTATATAGATATCTCTAATAATACTACCTCTTATACTTTAACTATATATATTTATATAGCCCCTTATAGATCTATCTCTAGCTCTTTCTAGAATTACTCTATAAAGATTATATCTATCTAGATAGCCTCTCTATAGAAGTAGACTATATACTTATCCTATTCTATCTATAGGGCATACTATATCAGCTATAGCATCCCTAGATAGATATCTTTAATATCTAGAGATACTACTATAAGGATCTGAAATTCCTCCTATTTTCTATTAGTATCTTATAGTTAAATCTAAACCTTTATAATACCCTTATTATGAAGCCTCTTCTTATTTACTATCTATAAGAATATCTAATAGAGAAGCTTATTCTAACCTATTTATTTTACTAGGGTAGATAATACTAGATTAACTTTACTTCTATTATCTACTAGAGTCCTATAATTAAGGATAGTCTAATTAGGAAGAGTAATCTTTATAGATAAGTAGATATATTATATAATAATCTATTCTTATTAAAAAGATATTACCTCTACTATAGCTATACTTATACTTATAGGATCCTTATCTTATTACTTCTTCTTAGGCCCTTCTATAGGGGCCTTTAGAGCTTAGTAGTCTTACTAAAGAAAATCTTTCTTATTATAATTAAAATAGCTTATATCTAAGTAGTTTATATCTGCCTGCCTGTCAGCTGATGGTTGCATTAATTGCTTACTGTGGCTGAAAATCTCTTTGTCCTTCCTGTCACCCTTCCTTCCCTCTGTTTCCCTCCGCACAAACATAACACATCGCCAATTTTTGAGGCTGGAGAGCAAAACAAGATCTGCAGAAGACTAATTTTATTCCTCTGATCACCAAAAATAACTCTTGCAATGCCACCAAAAGACAGCTTGCCTCAACCCGGAGATGAAGCCCCAGACATGCCGTCTGTCGCGCCAGATGTCCTGTGCCTGGATGGCCATCTATTCCGCATCAACTATGATGTTCCAGAGGAAATCACCCGGCAACTAGAGGAACTATACAACCGCGATGCAAAATATGAGGAGATCCCGGAGCACCTGAAAGCATACGAAACCGAAATGGAAGACTCAGATGTGGAAGAGGCAAAAGAGCTAGAACGGCTGTCAGAGGAACAAACCCAAGACCAAACCTCCAAAAAGTGAAGGATCGAAGCTGTAACCCCACCTTCTCCACTTGTTTGGAAGGTATTATACGGATGTGCTGAATGTTGTTGGAGTGTTCCGCCTGCTTAAGTCTATATGACACCATTCCAATTTCTGGGTATCAACATATGTGTGATCATACGCCGTTGGGAGGATACATCTGGAAGGAGGAAAGAGAATAGTAACACCATAGACAGTTCTCTATCGGCACCATGCAACTGATATTTTATCCCCTGACGCGAATGTAATTGATTGTTTCTTATTGCGAGGTCAGAGGAATCAGACTAGGGAATAAGGATGTATATTGCTTAATGCAAATAGTTCTTTTACCTACCTTAACAACGCAGCTTTATGTAAGTAGCAGTAAATCGTTGTAAGATTTTAGAAGATGATTTCTTTATTGATAATACACTAGATAACGCTGGATCTAAAAATATCAAAGAATCCGCTGTCCTGGTGCAGCTCGAATCAGCAGATTCCCTTGGCTAGATAGGCCAAATGCAGACCACTTTATGAAGCGTGGGCACGGCCATATTATCTCTTATGGTCCATGAGTTAGAGAGAAAATACATTAAGTGGTAAAGAGACTGTGAATATTCATCCAGAGCATCAGGAACTGACTGCCTGCAACCACGCACAGGAAACAAGAATATGATCCTTTATGATGTGGGCAGCCTCTCATATATGAGAGCTAATAGAGTGTCTAGGCAATTCATGGGAAAGATAGCAAGAAGATTTGGGATGAGAAGAACACATACAGTCATAATGCAAAGCATGAAGATATATCATTGATAATACACCACATAATTTCCCCTTCCTAGGCTAGAACATGGACTGTACAAGACCTCATCCCGCACTGAGGCAAAAGACCTACTATGATTTGACCCTATGGCGAATTATGCCTGGCTTCCATTTATACATCTTTAAGCGTTACTGCAAGCCTCTGACAGCTAGTATTGGCTACGCGCTCTCCTCCCTGACTGATAACCTAGTCTGTATCGATGGAGGTCAACGATTGAAGCAGGCTCCAAATCAAATCCCACAATATTATCCAGCCGGAAATCTCAATGCACAATCCGTAAGGCAGGGGATCCAACATCTGACTCAAAATCCCACGCCATAGCGCGGGTCCTTCATTGAGCTTGGTTGGGGGATGGCTTATAGTCGATAGTGATGAGGACGGTACAGGTATTTTAGTTTATTCAGACGATATAGAACTGGCCAGGACGCGAGCGGCGCGGATTACATGGATGGTCTTCCAACGGATCAACTTCTGCTTTAACGGGGGTGTTTTAAAGAATGTCGTAACCAAGTCCGCCATTTATTTAGGAAACCTCCGCTGAGCCTAAGTCATCCTTCCAGGTTAGCAATCACATGATAGCTTGGTCTTCAACAGCAAAGACTTCATGATCTCTAAACTTGCTCACTCCTCAGCGGGCGCTGACCAGACCGTCGACCAATATCTTCAGCGCAACTCAAGAAGAAAACAACAGTGGTGCATCTTGCTCAGCTAGCTGCAGGTAATTGCAAATCACGTGGTAGGTTGCCTGTTGCCCGGCTGATAGTCCTCCCACAAACAGACTATTTCCCAGAGTGTGGCAGTTGTGCTCGGTGTATATCGAGACGGTCTTTTAACTTTCAATGACCGAGAGAAGACTGTGGAAGGCATGATAGATCCAGTAAAGACTACAGGTTAGATACAGCGTATAGCCCTTCTGTGTCGATCATCTTGTTCCCGCACTTTTGCTTCCTCCAGGAGAGAGCTTTCTAGTTGGCTGTATTGTTGCCAAAAGTAGGAACCCTCAGTTAAAACAGTGAGATGAGATGACGCGTTACCAAGCTCAGCATGACTGGCTGCAACTGGCGGCAAGGCACATGATACTCGCGCAGGTACCATCATTAGCTAGGCTATGAGTCATCGCTACTCTGTAACTAAAACATAGGACTGAGGGGCTTCGAAGCCACAATCTGAGCAAAGATGGCCTGCCCTCCATGATGAGTTCCAAGAAGTTCTCCGCTACGAAGTACCGCAGAATGCTTTAAATATTGCCTTCTCTAAAGACACCCAATCTCCGCTCTGCTACTGATGTTTAACAACACGCTCGCAGCGTCTTGTCCATGAGGAACTCTGTCCTCCATTAGCTGAAGGTTAGAAGTAATGATTTAAGACATCAACCATGAAATGGCTCTAACATCAGGGAGGATCGACATGTCCGCTCTATGCCTGGACTGGTAGGAGATGACACCATGGAGACACAATTCAGATTAATTCCTCGTAACTACACTTCTGAATTCAACCCTGCCCTTAAAAGAGGACGAATATCGAACAGAAAGACATATTCAATGATGGAAACAGGGGGCAAAATAAAATAGTGGCCAAAATCCTTTTTGCATTCCTTAAGCTGCGCCTAATAGTCATAGAGACTGTTATCAACCTTAGAGCCAGGAGTAGGTATAGTATACCCATTTGCTCTGAGGGCTGATCAAATATGATCTGCACGCAGTGGGACCCCTTCAGACATGGCGATGTTGTGTGCAAGCTTGATAACATTTTTAATCTTAGATATTTTATTAGTATATGTATACATCTTGGGATAGACTAAATCTCTCACCTGCTGACCATTCAGGCTGACCTCAGCTAAATTGCGTATCTCATCTTCTAATATTTCTGCTCCTATCTTAGCAGAAAAGTGTCTGAAGACAGCTTATTAAGCTGATGAGTCCAGATTATAATACTATAACTTTAACTAGATTCTGTCAAGGATGGCTGCATTGAAGTCCTAGAGCATATTTATTATAAGGAAAAAGATACTAGGATAATACTTAAGTATGCGCAAGAATATGGTAATAAGGTGGTTATATTCTAACTATAGGTCATCCTATTACTATAGATAAATATCTACTTTATCTAGGAGGAGCACAGCCTTCTAGTTACTAGTAACACAGAAGGTATATATTAGCTAGACTTTAAGCTCCTTAGCTTAAGCACTAAGATCTCTAGCAGAAATCTGTATTTATTAGCTTTTATGTGGTTAAGAGGATATCAGGCTCATAATTACTAAGTAGAGTAATTATTATAGTTATTTTAAGATAGCTTCTACTGTCAAAGTCTTCCCCACACTAGGAGGACTGCTTCCTATACTAGTTAGTAGTTTAAACCACTATGAGAAGTTTTAGATACATACTATAGGAGTATGATGACGCCTTACCCTTTTTCTTTAATAATATTATTAAATTTTCCCTTAGTTATTACGCGGACCTAACTTTTAGTAAGAGATTTAATAATCTTTTTTTTGTCCTTGGGGCTTACTAACATATCAAAGGGCATATTAGAGAATTAGATTATAGCCATCTTTTCTATAGCAAATTCTCCTAGTAATATTAGCTAACTAAGCTCACTAGTCTTCAAGCATTAACTTACTCTAAATCTTCTCATTCAGGGAGAAACTAAGAATCATCAGGCTATAGATAGCTAGCTCTTCCTCCTTTAACTCACTAGGATCCATACCATTACTCTGGACATAATTAATAATTTCATAATCCAAAATTTGGCTAAACATATTAGTATGGGGCTTTTTTATTATTAGTCTTGTGTAGTTGGGATTCTACTTCTAGAATTGCTAAGCATTAATCATGATCCTACTAATGATATGAACTTTTATTAGTTAATCCTTATATTAGATGAATATATTTCCTTTATATTACTAATAGTAACAGCCAATGAGCAACACAAACTTTTAACCAGCTAATACTAGGCGCGACCAGATTTCCAGGTTAGGGTGGTATTTAAATAGATATACTAGGAGATTTTTAATTCTGCGTGCTTTGGAGAATATTTCAATCTGTAAAATCTTAGTAGATTCACTGAATACTTCTATATCATAATTAAAATACTAATACTAGATCTTAAAATAAACACCCTTCTAGACTATCTTTATCTCTTTACTACAGCTATAATAAACACACCAGAGCAGACCTATAGAAGGGTATATTATATATAGCAGCGCGCCTGGTTTAAAGAACGCCCATAATAAGTTATATATTATCTTCCTATAAGTTAGAAGTGAGTTCATCTAGCTGGTTATTAACTTATATACTTTCTCTAGGTACTTAATTAGCAGACTTAGATATTATATACTATCCCCTTCCATAGTATTATCATTAGAGCTAGTGCCAAAACTCCTTAACTCTGGAAGAAAATAGAATAATAAGTTCTGCTCTACCTATGCTGCTATTAGCAAGAAAGCCTACATAAATCATGCATAGCTATACCACAGGTTTGTTAGCTTCAAGTCCCACTATTCTAATATCTTTCAGGATGCATCTCAAGATGTCTCACAGGCCTGGTGACTTAATATCCATATAGATAATAACATCATATATTTGTTTCTCTAGACACATGTCAGCCAGTCAAAGAGCTGCAGCAATTAGCCATACTTACAGATACACTTGCGGACAACAAATACAAATTCATCTAATTCACCCACATCCTATGGGGGAGGGGAACCAACAATCTTATACTTATACATCTTAGAATCCTAGCTGCACTTCTTATTAGCAGATGTAGAATACAGACAGTGCTGGACATACACTTCATTAACAGTCTTATATTCCATCCTGGAGGCCAGAATCCTTTTGTAATCCCTATCCTGATTAGTCTCTGCCTTCTTCTCAGGTCCAGTGGGACTGTTATCTGCGCCATTAGAAGCTGTTTAAGGTTTGAATTCAAGCACAGCTTGGAAAAGGTCTTTTAACTAGCTCATTATTACAGGCTCTGAGGGAGCATGGGAGCTTTCTTAATAGGGAATATCCTGATGTTCACCTCTAAGATCTTCAGATCTGATCTCACAAGCCTCACAAGAGCCAAAAGCATCTGCCGTATTGGAAAAGTCAACCTGGCCTCTCGTGTCAGTAGCATTCACCAACAGCTTCTCAAGCTCATATGCATTAAGCTGAGGTGCTGAGGAGCACTTGTATTAGGCTTTCTTTATGTCACAGCTAAATCAGAGATTAGCAATGTGTCACACAAATAAACAGCACAAATTACACTCCACAAGTTTTTCTCTCCTCCAAATTTGACACCCGAGCGCCTGGCGCCAGACGTTGTCCACCTGTGGCAGCGGTATCGACCGTATTCGGCGTCAATTGGCCACCATTGGCAGGTCCAAGGCCTTGAAGAGTTGCAACATCATCATCATTGAGAGTCACTGCCGATTTTGGACTTCCCAAGACATTGCAGTCGCTTGCAGTTGCTCGCGGCTTCTTTGCATAGACTGAATATACTCTCAGGTTGTCGGTAGTATGAACGAGGAGACCAGTGGACTCTTTCAGCTAGAAGATTGCAGCAGGCTCTGAAGGGGTCATACAGGGACTGTTTGGTGGTGTCCCACCCCTACTATCACAAGACAGTTGAAAATAGTTGTCCTTCTCGACGCCAACAGACGCTGATGTCGAGTGTCTGGTAGTAGCAGCGGAAGGCAATGTGGTCTGAAAGACCTCCAGAAGGTCCATCAGCAGGCTGGCAGTGGTGAGATGGGATTTTTCAGGCGATAAGACAGACACAACAGCCATATCCGACAGCACCTATTGGATAGCATCAACAAAGAGTTGCTTAAGGTCATCCTTGTCTGTGCTCCGCAAGGACAACTCCTAAGGTGGGCTGCCAGGAGGTGTCATAATCTGGAGACATGGCAACAGAGGTGCAGTGATTGCCTTTCAGAAATTTGCCATATATAAGAATTAATCTGGGGCGAGATTGGGAATGTACAGGGCACGTTGCTATTAAGAATAGTAGGTCTGAGTTATTAATGATCAAAGACAGAGGCGTGAGGGAAACATGCTTCTTTATATATCTGTCTTCCAGGTGAATTACAATGCAGGATATATCATGTCTTTCTAAGCAAGACGTCGCTTCCCCTCTCACTCTCACATGTGGTGTGCCGCAGAGACATATTAACAGTGGCGGTCTTAATCATGCTTAACTGTAACCGCGCATCCAAATGCGAAATAGAGGGGCCGAAAATGTTGGGTTGTTTCCATCATAGCCATCTTGAAGTCGACATATCTGCAGTCTGCAAGTAGAATATGCAGCTATTGTAGGTCTGCTCTCCTGAACATCAAATAGCATATCTTAACTGACTTATTCCCACATAAACTTCATTACCGATGGCTTCTCAACGCTGAGAGCTTAATCTTCCAAGATTCGTCACTTTACTGTGCATACTGCGGGTAATATGCAGCTGGGTGGAAGGCGTGATTGGGTAGCATTAGTAGTACCTGTGCGGAGTACGGAGCGGAGTTCTACCGACTGGGGCCTGAAGCACAAGTCAACCTGACTTGTATGTCATGTGACATGATTAGCCCCAAAATTGCCCAAATAAATGGGAGCTTGTTGTCCCTCGTCCGTTGGCCCCCACATCTTCTTGCTACTCATCTATATATTATTATTGCTTAATTTAAATCGAGTCACATCCATTGTTCTTCCAATCGATTCCCGGCATGGACTGGGACGAACGCGCCGAGGCTTCTCACTACGCCGAGTCTCTTTCTTGGGCTAGACGGTTTAATAGCACTCGTGGGCCTCCTATCGCGACCTGGGTTTCAACTTTCCGGAATAATCAGCCTTCAGAGGTTGTCGGTGATAACTGCGGTTCGTTTAATTGGAGCTGCAGAGTAAAATTCAATGATGGTATACAATGGATGGTACGGTTTGCAGTGTCTGGCAGAGTAATGGATGGTGATGAAAAGATCAGGCACGAAGCTGCCACAATGCAGTTTGTCAAAGAGAAGACAAACATCCCTGTACCATCTGTTATTGCATGGGGACTCGGTCATGAGAATCCGCTAGGCCTGGGGCCGTTCATCATCATGGAATATATTGAGGGGGAACCGTTAGACACGATCTTACGGCAAGGTACTGGCCCGGAAGAAGCTCGCACGCTACGGTTGGACATCAGTGATGAAGAGCTGGAAATTATATACCGACAAATTGCGAATATCCTGTTGGAGCTCTCAGCACATACTTTTCCGCGTATAGGTTCGCTTTCAAGATATACAGATTTTGGCAGCGGCATCTATTCAAGGCCTCTGACGCTGAAGATGAATGAGATAAAGAGCCACGGGGGCGTTAGTGTTGGCGGTGTGTACCCCCTGCAGTTAATTAGTAAACGCCTGGCCAGCCGACATTGCCTACCATTAGGCCATATTTCCAAGACATTCTCTTCAGCCACCAGCTATTTTCAGGATGTCGCCGAACAGGACATGCAGCATCTGAGGGCCCAACCTAATTCAGTCGATGATATGGAAGATGCTCGTCGCAAGTATCTCCATAATAAGATATTCAAGGCCATTGTACCCCATTTCGTTGACAGCAAGTATGACCATGGTCCGTTCAGGTTGATTTGCGACGATTTCCGGCTTGGAAATTTGCTCGTCAACAACGCACAGGATCTGAAGATAGTCGCGGTCCTCGACTGGGAATGGGCTTATGCAGCGCCATTTCAAATGCTTTACTCGTCCCCGCGGTGGCTACTTCTGAAGAAGCCGTTTGATTGGGATGATGTGGATATTTCTAAGTACTTTCGCTTCTTAAGAAGTTTATTAATGTACTGGAGGAGGAGGAGCAGAAAAGAGCAGAAGGTCTCTCAATGCCCAGTATGGCGACTCTCATGGACGAATCCATGAAGGACGGAAAATTCTGGTTTCATGAGTTGATATACTCTTGCTTCGAATCGCCCGATAGCCGGGCTTGGACCGCTATTCGACAGCTTCTACCTTCCATTGATGAGCTCGCAACAGTTCCCGGCCCTGAAGTCGAACTGTTCTTGAACAGCAAGATGGAGCAGCTAAACCAGTATAATGTGGAATGGGCGGCAATGAAAGAGGAGATCAATAAAAAGGAGGCGGATTTCCTGGCGCTGAAGAAGAGGGTAGAAGAGGACGCAGCTTAGAAGCCCAAACAATAGTACGCCCTTACAAGAAGGCATCAACAGAATTCTCCCTAGGTCTCTCATTCAAGAAACGCTTTTCCTGTGGGCCGAGTTCATAGTATTTATATTAATAAAAAAAAGAAAACCGAGACGTAGAGCTGGCTCGTTTGCATTACCGTGTGCGGGTGCAAGCGTTGGCATGGCTGGTTTATGAAGGGGTATCAGCTCAGTTGTATGCTAAGTCTAAAACACACAGTAGTGTCACATTTGCGCCAAGGCTATTTGACATCACGTGCAGCGAAGCAGGGCGACTGCGGCGCTAATCTGTGGTCAGCTTCCGCAGTCAACCAGATTGATTAATTGATGATTGTCATACTCTGTCCCAGCCACCCTCGTGGCAGGTATGCAGCATATGGCTGTAACTACAGAGATTCCCACCCCTTGCTTTCAGGATGTAATCTGTCTCTTCCCTGAATTTCTTCCCTACTTGCTCTGGCAGGTTCCCTCCCTACTTGTAGCCTCTCTATCTGTTCTGTGTCTTATCTATGTTCTATATCTATGTCCTTGTCAGGCCTTTCCTGACCCTCCTTAGCTTCTGTATGACAATGATCACTCGTCTACGCTACGAGTATCTTAGTCGCCCAGAACTAACCCAGGAGTCCCATCCTGAGGCTGCTTGTAATGCCATTGACGAGCTACAGAAAGATTGCTTGATGCCAATGCATGGATGCTTGCCTGCCCACAGTCAATCAATTAATCTTTTATCCTGACGGGCATCCTGGTTTCCGACTGATTACGTTGGAAAATTATACTGTAAACAAGGGAGAGAACAGTGTGCGGGAAGCCATTATACCTCTTATGATTTGTGCTCTAATATACCTAAATAGAACCTTGACTTCTTCCCTAATATTAATCTGAGAATAATCTTATCACTTTTAACTAAGGAAGGCCTAATTCTTTCTTATCTCTACTAAGAGTTCCTCTTCCTCTGGTAACCATGGCATCCCTTTCCTAGAATTCTTGTGGGCCGTTGAATGAGTATTTTAAGTTTTGGGGTTGGCCCTCTGATCCTGGGTCTGGAGGTGGATTCAGACATACAGCGTGGTAGTGCGCCTTTGAACAGTCACAGAAGAAATTATAAGTGTTCACAAACTGATACAGATGTGGAGTGAGAATGAAGTGACGAGAAATAATTCTTGTTTAAGGCAGTTAGAAGAAGAACCCCTGACCTGTCTGCACAGCTGTGGTTGTCCATGTGACCGTTGCAACTTTTGCTTGGAGGGTTTCGACAGTTGGGGAGCTGTTTGGGACCTTAAGGAGGTTGCTGGACGCATAAATGTGGGCTTCGGGGTTGTTATCATCAGCAGATACTTGTGCGTATGACAGGTTGTGTAGTGGGTTACCTAACTATGGGTCTCCAATGTCTGCGAGAAGAATTTCGCCTCAAATAGGCCCTATATGTGGCTAGCTATAGTCATCTCAAGTCCCAACCTACACAGTGCTTGACTCGCTTTCCTATCTTGTATGTCTGCGAAACTACTCATAGCGAGTCGCTCACTACCCCCGGGAAATGCCTGTTGGGGGATTCGAATCCATGAGCTCCGCATAACCCAACCCCTATGAACCAGAATTGGGACAGCCGTACACCGCCCCGCATAGTTAGCCTTGGGTCTAGGATAAATTGAGAGCATTTGTTTCGTTTGTGCCTTGTGCTAAAGATATGACGTAAGACCAAATAAGAGGTCCTCAACAACGCCAAAGGCTATTAATCAAAGCTTGAAGGCTGATCTAGCTTTACCGAGCTTTGGGTTTAGGCTCCATATATTAACTCTACTATGACACATTTACCGTTCGAATCTCGTCTCTCTATTGTGGGTACACCAAGAGTGGAGCAGATTCTGTGCGCAACTATTGCGTCCTTATTGGCGGAGAAAGAGCCAATTATTCCACTTTTCCATCCCCGACTGTTTCAGGGGACAATATAAAGGAGTTAGAAGACCGCCATCTCCATTGAAGCGACAGCCTACTATTTATCCTAGCACCATGTTAAAGACCCGACGCCTTCTTCGACGGGAGATCACCTATGCATCTGCCAAGGAAGAGGAGGGTAACATCCTTCACCAACTTGAATACCATGATAAGCAAACCCGATTTTTTACACACCTCTACAACAACAGGGACTGGATCAAGACCATCGTTGCGCATCACCTTAATTTGAGCTCACCTGCTGTCTGCCGCGTGTCCGAAGTGGAGGACTGGCTGTATGGTAGCTTCAACGTTTGCATTCCTGTTATACTCAGCAATAGTGATGGAAAACGTGTGCTTGTGCGTTTTCCTCTACCATACCGCGTCGGCGACGATTTCATGCCCGGTAATGGAGACGAAAAGGTCAAATGCGAGGCGGGGACATACGCGTGGCTCGAAAAGAACTGCCCCGACGTGCCAATTCCGCAGTTATACGGGTTTGCTCTCTCTACCGGTGAAACTGTACATATATGCACGCATGCCTTCCTCTACCTAACTAATTCGTCTAGTTTACTCGGTTAGAAAACTTTCCGCTCTTGCGCCAGTGGTTACAATCTCTTCAGCGTCGGATTCGCTCATGGCTAGGGTATCCAATCCCTTCTGAATATGTTCCCCACCCTGTTCGATGCCAGAACGCCGTTCGCTCCTCGTACTTGCTGCTTGAATACATTGAACCAAAGCGCGGCACTATGCTTTCAAATACGTGGATGGACAGCAAATCCGATGTCAAGCTACGGACAAACCTTTTTCGTGGCCTCTCCCGCATTCTCTTAAGCATCAGCCGACATCCGCTCCCCAGAATTGGTTCGTTTGTTATCGACAAAAACGGGTTTTTGGTTTTAGCGAACCGGCCACTCTCGATACAAATTCAACAGCTGGAGAATGAACAGATACCGACGGGCATAAATCGCGGGTACACATATTCAACTGTTGACTCATACGTGGCGGATGTCCTTACGTTCCATGACAACCGTTTTCGGTATCAACCAAATGCGGTGAATAATCTTGGAGATTGCGTTTTCCAGCTATCTTCACTCTCAGCAATGCGGACAGTTTCCAGTTCCTTTTTCCAAAGAGGGTTTCGACGCGGACCATTTGTCTTCTCTCTAACGGACATCCATCAAAGCAACATATTTGTCGACGCAGATTGGAATGTAACGTGTCTAGTAGATTTGGAGTGGGCCTGCTCTTTACCGATCGAAATGATTAGACCTCCGCATTGGTTAACGGGCAAGGGTGTGGACGAGTTAGTGTCATCAGAGTATGATGAAATTCGGAGAGAATTCATGAACGTCCTGACTGTTGAGGAGGATAGACACAGACTGGCCACTTCCAGAGGGAATAGCATGCCACTACTATCAGAAGTCATGAATAGAACGTGGACAGCAGGAACATTTTGGTATACTCTGGCCCTCTCTAGCCCTTCTGGCCTATTCGGGATTTTTAAGAATCATATCCGACCCTTATTCTGCACAGAATATATCGAAGAATTCAATTTGGTAATGCCTTTTCTTTGGGAGAAGAATGTGGGACACATCGCGAGTTGCAAACTGTCGGATAAAGAGGAGTATGACAGACAACTTCAAAAAGAATTTGAAACTGAATTGGAGTGACAGAATTTCTTCCCAAACACGACCTTTTAAGAGGAGCCTTGACTTTCACCTCCCTGTTTCAAATGGGCTTGGATAGCTCCACCTATCGCCCGCATTCCCTTCTCCACCTGGTTTTCTTCCCGTTTCTTCCTGGCAGCTTGACCCGAAGAGCTGAGTTGCTGAAGGGTTCTGACATCGGCTTTGATTCCAACAACGGCCTCTCTTTCCTTACTTTGGTCGGATGAAGCTTGGTCGGCCATCTCGAGACGCCGTAACGACTTTGTTCGGTCTACCACACTACGGAAGAACTCTAATATTAGGCCTCAGACTTCTTTTACAATCAATCTTTTACTCACCTTATGCCATCAAAATGAGAATTATTAAGCGTGTTATTGTTAAGGGCATACTATAAAAGGTTTTAGATAAAAGAGGAATTACTGCCAGTGATATAGTCTAGCTGAGTACGCTTGCTTCCGCTACATGAGGGAGAGTCATATTGGCGGGGCTACGTAAAGAAGACTGGTGCCTCCAGAGCTAGGAGAATGCCGTATATGCACTTCTGGCCTGAACATAGCAGGCTCAACTACGGAGGTGTGGTGCAAAAGTATCCGGGCTGCTAGTAAGCTTGGCTGTAAAATCAAGGTAAGTCATAACACATAGTAATTTATATAGGAGTTAACTTTAATAGATTCTACTGAAAAGCTCTATAGATAAGATATTTCTCTGGATAGATAAAATAATTAAATCTAAAGCTATTTACACTGATAAAAGCTTATATCTTAGGGAATTCTAGGAGATAAGAGATCCTATCTTATAGAAAGCTTCCCCTTTTATCTATAGCCTTTCTAATTTTAATTATCTTTACCTATATAGCCTTCCTTATACTTATTCCATCCTTCTAACTGTAAGGCCTCCTAATAGTATGGTGAAGATATCCATCTTGCCTATGCGAGGGTATCTCTTAGTCAGCCCTTACTAAGCAGTAGGTTAGGTAAATTCTCCCTTATAAAGGAAGAATCCTAACCTAGTATTAATCTAATTAATTATCTAAATTCTTAAAATCTAAGCTATATAGTATCTATTCTTTTATACTAGTTATATTCTATATATAAGACCTAGTATTCTTATAATTTTAATACTTAATCTATTATAACTAGTCTATTAGAAAAGATAATAGCTAATAAAGTAGGCTTATAAGCCCCTAAAGGATTATAAGATTAAAAGGATACCTCCTATAAAGTAGAAATTAATAAACCCTATAAAGAATCCTTAGGATCTCTAGAAATAATCTATAAGAAAAGGGCTATAGAGGTAAGGCCTATTAAGTTCTTATAAAGAAAAGGATTTAATAAGGAACCTAAAGTATCTTATAAGATTAAGATAAAGATATAAATAAAGGATAGGGGATTAGTGCCCCTATCTCTAATCTAGAGAATATAAATAATAAGGCTCTTATATAGAGACTTAATCTTCTAAAGTAAATAAAGGTAATCTAAGATAAATTATTCCTATCTATATAGAAGTATAAATAATAGCTATTAGATATTATAGATAATCTATTTATAAAGTACTTTATAATGCTAACTAAGCTATCTATAAAGTATAAGTTATATTTAATAAAAAGCTATATAATATATTAGGTATTTATTATAAAGATTAAATTATATATAGCTAGTATATAAATTACTAAGAAAAAGAAAATTAAGTTTATAATACTATATCTAGAGTATATCCTTATAGATCTATAAAAGTTAGGTATATATAAACTCTATAAAGACTATAAATAAGAAGGATTCTATAAGTTCCTAAAATAGTAGCTTAGTAATCTAAAGAATCTTCTTTATAAAGTATAGAACTAGATAATCTATATAAAGCCTAAGGAAGGGGAAACAGACTTTTAGTACTTATAGTAATAGGAGTAGCAGAGATTAGAACTTATAAAAGATATAAAGAATCTTAAAAAGATATAGCTATATATATTCTTTAAGTTATACCTATAAGATATTAAGTAATATATCTATAAGCAGGCTAAATTCCCTATCTCTTACTATAAATTAGTAGTATTACTAGTTAAGTTAAGACTAAGCTTAAAGACCTATCCTTTTGTGATATTGGTGAATGAATATCATGAGTAGATCAATGATTATTAAGGTTGACTCTGGGTTACTAAGGTTAACCTAAGAAATCTCTATAATATCTATAACTTATCTTTAGATAGATAGCTAGTAGCTAGGTATAAATAGAAGATCTTATCCTAGGTAAGTAAAGAGGTATTAGCCTAGCCTATCTCTTTTTATCCTTAGTAATACTATCTTACCCTTAGTAATTCTATCTAGTAGTATATCTAAAGTTATAGATAGTAAAAAATTAAATACTCTTACTCTACTAGACCTAGATTTATCTTAGTAAATACCTACTGCTCTTCCTTATAAATAACTACTAAATTTAAGCTAAAAGATAGTAGGATAATTATACTTAGTAAAGAGTTTTTATTATAGGAGAACTCTTTACTAAGCCCTACTAGAAGAGATAAAAATAAAATAAGATATAGTAACTCTAGGCTAGAGAAGTATTACTTAATTACTAAAATAAGTCCTAATAGAAAATAATCCCTATAAGATAATATCCTTAAACCTCCCTATTAAAACTACTAGTAATAACTAGCTACCTATAGTAAATAATCCTACTATAGATCTACTAGAGGATATAAGATAAGCCTTTACTAGGCTATTTAAGATAGTAGCCTAAGAAGTACTACTTACTAATATTAATATACTTTTTTAGAGTATTTACTAAGAGTAATATAATAAATAAATACTACTTCTAGGATTATAGAAGATAAATTACTATTATAGACTATTACCTATCTTTAAGGTCTTAAATCTTACTCCTATCCTAAAGTATAAAGATATATATATAAGAGATACTACCTAAAAATAATAAAAGAGAGTTAAGGAATATTTTAAGGATATCTTACTAATAATAAGAAGAGTTCCCTCTAATCTAGAATATCTTATTATTATTAAGTAGAAACTTATAGAATATACTTATAAGAGGTAAGAAGTAGATAAAACCTAATTATAAATTAATCTTATACTTATAATTATTAATATAGAAATCTTTTATATATAACTACTAAGGAACTTTAAGGAATATAATATAAATAATAAAAAATAGAAGGAATATAAAAGCCTTATCTAAGATCTATAACTTATATAGCTATATACTACTATCTTAGATAAAGCTATAGTATATATTTCTCCCCTAGTATATAAAGCTTCTCTTATTTAAAAATTTCTTATTAGGAGTTAACCAGAGCTTAGGAAAAGATAGGTAAAGAACTAAATATAACTATAAATATATAATAAAGTAGTTAAATACTTCTCCCTCTATAAGAATAGCTTAGCTATTACTTAATAACTTAGAGGTAACCTATAATTAAAACTATAATTTAACTAGTATAATAAAGATCTAATAGATCTAAGTATAATTATTAGCTCTTTCTAGCTAAGGAGAAACTTTCTATAATCTAATAAGGATTTACTAAAGTAGAAACTATAGTATTACTAGAATAAAGTATACTTATATATAATAAAACTAGATATCTCTAACTATACCCTATAAAGATAATAAAAAATAAGAAAGATTAATAAATCTAAAGATACTTATTAATTAAATAGAGAAAGCCTCTAACTATTAAGATATATAGTATAATCTCTTTAAAGATAGGAAGGAAGAACTACCTAAAAGAAGAAATCTTTAATTACTATAAGAAATTACTAAAGTATATCTAAATATAATAGGTATTAACTCTATATATTATATAATAGAAGTATAAAGTAAGGGATAGATAATTTAGATTAAGATTCTTATTAACTATAGAGCTAGTTACTTATTTATATTATAAATAATTACTAGTTATCTTAGTATAATAGAGCCTCCTTATAATAAAAGAGAAATACCCTTAGTTATATAATTACTAAATAGAGCTATAATAAATACTTACTAATAAGTAAGAATACTAATATAAATTAGGTAATAGACTAGTCTTACTAAGTTATAGATCCTAGATACTAATAAGTATAAGGTAATCTTAGATTATAACTAGCTAAAAGTTACTAACCTATAGATTAACTAGTAATTAGGCTAGATAATCCTTTAAAATAAGAGAAGAATATACTTTACCTACCCTATTAACCCCTAACATAAGATTAAATATTATAAAGATAACTTAGTATAGTAGGTAACTATAAAATAACTAAAGTAGATCTTATAGAAAGAGAAATTAATAATATAGTTATACCTCCTCTAAACTAGTAAAAAGGAATTAATAATCATAAATTATAGTAAATAGATAAAAGACTTTAAGAATATATTCTAAGAAGAACTTAACCTAGGAATACTACCTATCTAAGGGGTAGACTATATTATTAATACTAGTAATACTAAACTAACTAATATAAATACTTACCCCTAATTACTAAAGAAGTTTAAGGAAACCTACTACTAAGTAGAAGAACTACTATAAAAGGAAGTAATCTAGACCTTAGTAAGCTAGTAAGATTTACTAGTAGTATTAGTCCTAAAGCCAGGAGGAAAATAATAAATATATATAGACTACTAAGTACTTAATAAAGTCACTATTAAGAATACTTACCTACTTCTAAGAATTTAGGAGTTAATTAACTAAGTTAGTTGGGTAAAGATCCTAACTAAAAGAACTTTACTTAATATACTAGAAGTATAGGAGGTAGTAGAGATAAGATATTTTAAAAGCCTAAATAATCTTATAGAGTATAAATAGTATAATACTATAGTAGAATACCTAGAGCTATAGGTCTTACTATAGGATGAAAGGAAGTAAGAGCTTATACTAATAATAGCCCTATCTTTTAAACTAAAAAAAGAGGTACTATACCTCTTACTAAATTAAATTATAGATAGATAATACCTAGGAGGATGATTTATATATTACTAGAAATTAATCTATATTATAGATATTAGAGATGCCCTATACCTAGAGATTCTATTCTAAAGGGACTTCCTATAAGGAATATATAGAGAATATAGCTATATAGGCTACCTAGTATTACTAGAAGCTATTAGAACTTAAGCTTAGTAGCCTTCTCTATAATATAATATCTAAGCTATAGTTAAGGAATGCCTAAATTATTAAATATTATAAGGGTTAAAGAAACATCTTAAATAGGAATAGTAATATTATATAGTAAAGAAAGATATCTAGCCTTTTAAATACTAGGGTATTAACCTTATCAGATACCTACTATTAATACTAAATAATAATAAATAGATTATTACCACTATTAACTATATAATAGGATAGGTTATTATAAAAGCTATTTTATATACTATAGATAAAATAATAGTAAAGTTCCTATATAAAGAGATATTTACTTAGTATAGCACCTTTAATAAGATAGTATTTAATAATAGTATAAATCTTCTATCATGCATAGTGGAGATCTTTATAAAAATCTTAAAAATAAAATATAATATAATAATACTAAATTATCCCTATATAAATAGAAAGAATAAAAACCTTAATGAACTCCTAGGATAAATACTTATAAAATATTTAATAAGGAAACTAATATAGCTATAGGATAAATATCTTTATCTAGCTATATTCATAGTATAGATATATACCTATATAAATACTAGTAAAAGCCCCTTCTACCTACTATATAGGATTAAACTAAGATTACTAGGAGATATAAGAGAACCTATAGAGAAAAATAATTATAATAGGCTTATAAGAGTAATATATATATAAGTACTAGTAAATAAGAAGCTATTAGAATATATAATTAAGAGAGGGATAATCTAAGATTTATAAATAAAAAAGAATTATCTTAAGAAGGGCTAGTAGGTCCTTATATAAAATAAAAGCCCTTAGAAGTTTAAGAGTAAGTAATTTAAACTATATAAGGTGATTAAGGCCCACCCCCTTAGAATATATATATTATAGGAACTAGGTGAATATACTCTAAATAATCTTATTAATAGGTAGAGACTAATAAAAGTAGAGATAAGAAATAATCTATAATACCTATAGATATTAATAAGCCTTAATACTAGGCTATAAAAAGTAGGCCTATTAATCTCTAATCTAATTAAAATATAAAAGGTGCTTAATAAGACTAATCTCTTAATATTATTATATAAAGAACTATTATAGTGCATGGCAGAAGGATATAATAGGTAAAAATATTTAGGAGAAAGTTTATAATAAGTAGGGGAGGGATTAGAGATATAATATAAAATAAATAAGTAAAAAACTTAATATACTAAAAAATAAAAATTAGTAAGGAATGGCCACCTTATATAATAATAAATAAAGTTACTAGAGCTATAGAATAGTAAAGACTTAACTATTTTAGATAATAAGGACTAGAAGGGAATTTAAAGTAATAATTTAGAATTAATATCTTAAAAGAATACTAGAGAGATAGATTTTAAAGGACTATTTATAGTTATAATATCTTCTTATTAGAAGTAAATAGAGTAGTATAAAGATAATATATTTATATAGATAGATTAGAAAATAATACTATACTAGAATTACTTTTCTAAGAAGAAGAAAAGGAATTATAGACTAGTAGATTTTATTAATTATAAAAAAAAACTAATTATAATAAGATATTAAGAATTATACTAATTAACTAAAGTAATAAATAATTACTAATTAAAAGTCTAAGTTAAACTTTATATTAAGAATCCTATAAGATAAGGCCTTAGCTAACTAGAATAAATTATTATTATTATTAGGAGAAGGTGCTAATTCCTCTAGGTAAGCCTTAATATAATAAATAAATACCTAAAGATCCTAAAGAACTATAAAAAGATTATAATAATTATCCTAGTTAATATAACTTACTAGCTAGGGAATATAAACTTTATTAAAGAGATTTTTATAACTAAGTAATAATAAAGAAAAATAATATCTAATAAGACTTCTTATTAGAGCTATTAATAAGATACTTACTAAAGTATAAGAAGGAGTTACTATAGTAGAACTAATCTAAGAAAAAAAAGGAGTTAACCTAACTAAACTATCTTAAGTAAGAGAGAGAGTTACTAAAGAAGAACTAATCTAAGAATAAAAGAAAGTTACTATAGTAAAATAATATTTCTTAGCTAAACTAATTACTACTACTATAAAATATTTTAAAAAAAGATAATACTTCTTAGCTAGAGCCTCCTTTACTATAGAAGAAGAGTCTTTATTATAGGAAATACTAAAAGAATCTATCTCTATTATAGAAGAAGAGCCTTTACTATAAAAAATACTAGAAGGATTTATCTCTATAATAAGAGAATTAATATTATCTTCTATACTAGACTATATATACTTATTATTATTTAGAGAATCTTTATTAGTACTATTATCTAACTCCTTACTATAATTACTAGTTACTATTATTAGCTTAGTAGGCTAATTATATAACTTATTACTATAACTAGTAAGGAAACTAAGACTACTAGCTTAAATAATAAGTTTATAAAAGTAAAAAAAATTAGTAACTATAAATAAGAAATATTTATTAAGGAGAATATATACTTATTAAGAGTATTAGAATCCTATATATAAAAATCCTATATATAGAATAAATATATTAATCCCTAGTTACTTTAAGTATAGTTAGTATAGGATCTCTAAAAAAATATAAATCTATTATAACTAGAAGTAGAGATATATCCCCTAAAGGAATCCTTACCTAAAGAATAATTACTATAAGCTAATATATAGTTATAAGATGCATCTTACTACTAGAGAATAATAACTAATATATAGTCTAAGTAAGTATATTTCTTTAT